>NC_069500.1:146176056-146246648 GCF_027579735.1 Bombina bombina | reverse complement strand
AGATAGTCCTTACAGTTACCATTTTGAACGTTAGAATTCGTACATAACGATTCAATATTTTTAGATCCAGAACTGGTCTGAAGGAGTTCTTCTTTGGTACAATGAAGAGATTTGAATAAAACCCCATCCCCTGTTCCGGAACTGGAACTGGCATAATTACTCCAGTCAACTCTAGATCTGAAACACATTTCAGAAACGCTTGAGCTTTTACTGGATTTACTGGGACACGGGAAAGAAAAAATCTCTTTGCAGGAGGTCTCATCTTGAAACCAATCCTGTACCCTTCTGAAACAATGTTCTGAATCCAAAGATTGTGAACAGAATTGACCCAAATTTCTTTGAAAAAACGTAACCTGCCCCCTACCAGCTGAGCTGGAATGAGGGCCGCACCTTCATGTGGACTTAGAAGCAGGTTTTGCCTTTCTAGCTGGTTTGGATTTATTCCAGACTGGAGATGGTTTCCAAACTGAAACTGCTCCTGAAGATGAAGGATCAGGCTTTTGTTCTTTGTTGAAACGAAAGGAACGAAAACGATTATTAGCCCTACTTTTACCTTTAGATTTTTTATCCTGTGGTAAAAAAGTTCCTTTCCCACCAGTAACAGTTGAAATGATGGAATCCAACTGAGAACCAAATAATTTGTTACCCTGGAAAGAAATGGAAAACAGAATTTATGTTTACCTGATAAATTACTTTCTCCAACGGTGTGTCCGGTCCACGGCGTCATCCTTACTTGTGGGATATTCTCTTCCCCAACAGGAAATGGCAAAGAGCCCAGCAAAGCTGGTCACATGATCCCTCCTAGGCTCCGCCTACCCCAGTCATTCGACCGACGTTAAGGAGGAATATTTGCATAGGAGAAACCATATGGTACCGTGGTGACTGTAGTTAAAGAAAATAAATTATCAGACCTGATTAAAAAAACCAGGGCGGGCCGTGGACCGGACACACCGTTGGAGAAAGTAATTTATCAGGTAAACATAAATTCTGTTTTCTCCAACATAGGTGTGTCCGGTCCACGGCGTCATCCTTACTTGTGGGAACCAATACCAAAGCTTTAGGACACGGATGAAGGGAGGGAGCAAATCAGGTCACCTAAATGGAAGGCACCACGGCTTGCAAAACCTTTCTCCCAAAAATAGCCTCAGAAGAAGCAAAAGTATCAAACTTGTAAAATTTGGTAAAAGTGTGCAGTGAAGACCAAGTCGCTGCCCTACATATCTGATCAACAGAAGCCTCGTTCTTGAAGGCCCATGTGGAAGCCACAGCCCTAGTGGAATGAGCTGTGATTCTTTCGGGAGGCTGCCGTCCGGCAGTCTCGTAAGCCAATCTGATGATGCTTTTAATCCAAAAAGAGAGAGAGGTAGAAGTTGCTTTTTGACCTCTCCTTTTACCGGAATAAACAACAAACAAGGAAGATGTTTGTCTAAAATCCTTTGTAGCATCTAAATAGAATTTTAGAGCGCGAACAACATCCAAATTGTGCAACAAACGTTCCTTCTTTGAAACTGGTTTCGGACACAGAGAAGGTACGATAATCTCCTGGTTAATGTTTTTGTTAGAAACAACTTTTGGAAGAAAACCAGGTTTAGTACGTAAAACCACCTTATCTGCATGGAACACCAGATAAGGAGGAGAACACTGCAGAGCAGATAATTCTGAAACTCTTCTAGCAGAAGAAATTGCAACTAAAAACAAAACTTTCCAAGATAATAACTTAATATCAACGGAATGCAAGGGTTCAAACGGAACCCCCTGAAGAACTGAAAGAACTAAATTGAGACTCCAAGGAGGAGTCAAAGGTTTGTAAACAGGCTTAATTCTAACCAGAGCCTGAACAAAGGCTTGAACATCTGGCACAGCGGCCAGCTTTTTGTGAAGTAACACAGACAAGGCAGAAATCTGTCCCTTCAGGGAACTTGCAGATAATCCTTTTTCCAATCCTTCTTGAAGGAAGGATAGAATCCTAGGAATCTTAACCTTGTCCCAAGGGAATCCTTTAGATTCACACCAACAGATATATTTTTTCCAAATTTTGTGGTAAATCTTTCTAGTTACAGGCTTTCTGGCCTGAACAAGAGTATCGATAACAGAATCTGAGAATCCTCGCTTCGATAAGATCAAGCGTTCAATCTCCAAGCAGTCAGCTGGAGTGAAACCAGATTCGGATGTTCGAACGGACCCTGAACAAGAAGGTCTCGTCTCAAAGGTAGCTTCCAAGGAGGAGCCGATGACATATTCACCAGATCTGCGTACCAAGTCCTGCGTGGCCACGCAGGAGCTATCAAGATCACTGACGCCCTCTCCTGATTGATCCTGGCTACCAGCCTGGGGATGAGAGGAAACGGCGGGAACACATAAGCTAGTTTGAAGGTCCAAGGTGCTACTAGTGCATCCACTAGAGCCGCCTTGGGATCCCTGGATCTGGACCCGTAGCAAGGAACTTTGAAGTTCTGACGAGAGGCCATCAGATCCATGTCTGGAATGCCCCACAGCTGAGTGACTTGGGCAAAGATTTCCGGATGGAGTTCCCACTCCCCCGGATGCAATGTCTGACGACTCAGAAAATCCGCTTCCCAATTTTCCACTCCTGGGATGTGGATAGCAGACAGGTGGCAGGAGTGAGACTCCGCCCATAGAATGATTTTGGTCACTTCTTCCATCGCCAGGGAACTCCTTGTTCCCCCCTGATGGTTGATGTACGCAACAGTTGTCATGTTGTCTGATTGAAACCGTATGAACTTGGCCCTCGCTAGCTGAGGCCAAGCCTTGAGAGCATTGAATATCGCTCTCAGTTCCAGAATATTTATCGGTAGAAGAGATTCTTCCCGAGACCAAAGACCCTGAGCTTTCAGGGATCCCCAGACCGCGCCCCAGCCCATCAGACTGGCGTCGGTCGTGACAATGACCCACTCTGGTCTGCGGAATGTCATCCCTCGTGACAGGTTGTCCAGGGACAGCCACCAACGGAGTGAGTCTCTGGTCCTCTGATTTACTTGTATCGTCGGAGACAAGTCTGTATAGTCCCCATTCCACTGACTGAGCATGCACAGTTGTAATGGTCTTAGATGAATGCGTGCAAAAGGAACTATGTCCATTGCCGCTACCATCAACCCGATCACTTCCATGCACTGAGCTATGGAAGGAAGAGGAACGGAATGGAGTATCCGACAAGAGTCTAGAAGTTTTGTTTTTCTGGCCTCTGTCAGAAAAATCCTCATTTCTAAGGAGTCTATTATTGTTCCCAAGAAGGGAACCCTTGTTGACGGAGATAGAGAACTCTTTTCCACGTTCACTTTCCATCCGTGAGATCTGAGAAAGGCCAGGACAATGTCCGTGTGAGCCTTTGCTTGAGGAAGGGACGACGCTTGAATCAGAATGTTGTCCAAGTAAGGTACTACAGCAATGCCCCTTGGTCTTAGCACAGCTAGAAGGGACCCTAGTACCTTTGTGAAAATCCTTGGAGCAGTGGCTAATCCGAAAGGAAGCGCCACGAACTGGTAATGTTTGTCCAGGAATGCGAACCTCAGGAACCGATGATGTTCCTTGTGGATAGGAATATGTAGATACGCATCCTTTAAATCCACCGTGGTCATGAATTGACCTTCCTGGATGGAAGGAAGAATAGTTCGAATGGTTTCCATCTTGAACGATGGAACCTTGAGAAACTTGTTTAAGATCTTGAGATCTAAGATTGGTCTGAACGTTCCCTCTTTTTTGGGAACTATAAACAGATTGGAGTAGAACCCCATCCCTTGTTCTCTTAATGGAACGGGATGAATCACTCCCATTTTTAACAGGTCTTCTACACAATGTAAGAATGCCTGTCTTTTTATGTGGTCTGAAGACAACTGAGACCTGTGGAACCTCCCCCTTGGGGGAAGTCCCTTGAATTCCAGAAGATAACCTTGGGAGACTATTTCTAGCGCCCAAGGATCCAGAACATCTCTTGCCCAAGCCTGAGCGAAGAGAGAGAGTCTGCCCCCCACCAGATCCGGTCCCGGATCGGGGGCCAACATTTCATGCTGTCTTGGTAGCAGTGGCAGGTTTCTTGGCCTGCTTTCCCTTGTTCCAGCCTTGCATTGGTCTCCAAGCTGGCTTGGCTTGAGAAGTATTACCCTCTTGCTTAGAGGACGTAGCACTTTGGGCTGGTCCATTTCTACGAAAGGGACGAAAATTAGGTTTATTTTTTGCCTTGAAAGGCCGATCCT
Organism: Bombina bombina; assembly: GCF_027579735.1. Lineage (NCBI taxonomy): Eukaryota > Metazoa > Chordata > Amphibia > Anura > Bombinatoridae > Bombina > Bombina bombina. Next base: position 146,242,437 of record NC_069500.1, on the reverse strand, counting down.
GAGGAAGGGCGTGGCCCTTACCCCCAGTGATATCCGAGAGAATCTCTTTCAAGTCAGGGCCAAACAGCGTTTTCCCCTTGAAAGGAATGTTAAGTAGCTTGTTCTTGGAAGACGCATCAGCCGACCAAGATTTCAACCAAAGCGCTCTGCGCGCCACAATAGCAAACCCAGAATTCTTAGCCGCTAACCTAGCCAATTGCAAAGTGGCGTCTAGGGTGAAAGAATTAGCCAATTTGAGAGCATTGATTCTGTCCATAATCTCCTCATAAGGAGGAGAATCACTGTCGACCGCCTTTATCAGCTCATCGAACCAGAAACATGCGGCTGTAGCGACAGGGACAATGCATGAAATTGGTTGTAGAAGGTAACCCTGCTGAACAAACATCTTTTTAAGCAAACCTTCTAATTTTTTATCCATAGGATCTTTGAAAGCACAACTATCCTCTATGGGTATAGTGGTGCGTTTGTTTAAAGTGGAAACCGCTCCCTCGACCTTGGGGACTGTCTGCCATAAGTCCTTTCTGGGGTCGACCATAGGAAACAATTTTTTAAATATGGGGGGAGGGACGAAAGGAATACCGGGCCTTTCCCATTCTTTATTAACAATGTCCGCCACCCGCTTGGGTATAGGAAAAGCTTCTGGGAGCCCCGGCACCTCTAGGAACTTGTCCATTTTACATAGTTTCTCTGGGATGACCAACTTGTCACAATCATCCAGAGTGGATAATACCTCCTTAAGCAGAATGCGGAGATGTTCCAACTTAAATTTAAATGCAATCACATCAGGTTCAGCTTGTTGAGAAATGTTCCCTGAATCAGTAATTTCTCCCTCAGACAAAACCTCCCTGGCCCCATCAGACTGAGTTAGGGGCCCTTCAGAAATATTAATATCAGCGTCGTCATGCTCTTCAGTATCTAAAACAGAGCAGTCGCGCTTACGCTGATAAGTGTTCATTTTGGCTAAAATGTTTTTGACAGAATTATCCATTACAGCCGTTAATTGTTGCATAGTAAGGAGTATTGGCGCGCTAGATGTACTAGGGGCCTCCTGAGTGGGCAAGACTCGTGTAGACGAAGGAGGGAATGATGCAGTACCATGCTTACTCCCCTCACTTGAGGAATCATCTTGGGCATCATTGTCATTGTCACATAAATCACATTTATTTAAATGAATAGGAATTCTGGCTTCCCCACATTCAGAACACAGTCTATCTGGTAGTTCAGACATGTTAAACAGGCATAAACTTGATAACAAGTACAAAAAACGTTTTAAAATAAAACCGTTACTGTCACTTTAAATTTTAAACTGAACACACTTTATTACTGCAAATGCGAAAAAACATTAAGGAATTGTTCAAAATTTACCAAATTTTCACCACAGTGTCTTAAAGCCTTAAAAGTATTGCACACCAAATTTGGAAGCTTTAACCCTTAAAATAACGGAACCGGAGCCGTTTTTAACTTTAACCCCTTTACAGTCCCTGGTATCTGCTTTGCTGAGACCCAACCAAGCCCCAAGGGGAATACGATACCAAATGACGCCTTCAGAAAGTCTTTTCTAAGTATCAGAGCTCCTTTCACATGCGACTGCATGCCATGCCTCTCAAAAACAAGTGCGCAACACCGGCGCGAAAATGAGGCTCTGCCTATGCTTTGGGAAAGCCCCTAAAGAATAAGGTGTCTAAAACAGTGCCTGCCGATATTATTATATCAAAATACCCAGATAAAATGATTCCTCAAGGCTAAATATGTGTTAATAATCAATCGATTTAGCCCAAAAAAAGTCTACAGTCTTAATAAGCCCTTTTTGAAGCCCTTATTTACAATCGTAATAAACATGGCTTACCGGATCCCAGAGGGAAAATGACAGCTTCCAGCATTACATCGTCTTGTTAGAATGTGTCATACCTCAAGCAGCAAGAGACTGCTCACTGTTCCCCCAACTGAAGTTAATTGCTCTCAACAGTCCTGTGTGGAACAGCCATGGATTTTAGTGACGGTTGCTAAAATCATTTTCCTCATACAAACAGAAATCTTCATCTCTTTTCTGTTTCTGAGTAAATAGTACATACCAGCACTATTTCAAAATAACAAACTCTTGATTGAATAATAAAAACTACAGTTAAACACTAAAAAACTCTAAGCCATCTCCGTGGAGATGTTGCCTGTACAACGGCAAAGAGAATGACTGGGGTAGGCGGAGCCTAGGAGGGATCATGTGACCAGCTTTGCTGGGCTCTTTGCCATTTCCTGTTGGGGAAGAGAATATCCCACAAGTAAGGATGACGCCGTGGACCGGACACACCTATGTTGGAGAAAGTAAAGTTGATTTAGAAGCCATATCAGCATTCCAAGTTTTAAGCCATAAAGCTCTTCTAGCTAAAATAGCTAGAGACATAAACCTGACATCAACTCTGATAATATCAAAAATGGCATCACAGATAAAATTATTAGCATGTTGTAGAAGAATAATAATATCATGAGAATCACGATGTGTTACTTGTTGTGCTAAAGTTTCCAACCAAAAAGTTGAAGCTGCAGCAACATCAGCCAAAGATATAGCAGGTCTAAGAAGATTACCTGAACACAGATAAGCTTTTCTTAGGAAGGACTCAATTTTCCTATCTAGAGGATCCTTAAACGAAGTACCATCTGACGTAGGAATAGTAGTACGTTTAGCAAGGGTAGAAATAGCCCCATCAACTTTAGGGATTTTGTCCCAAAATTCCAATCTGTCAGACGGCACAGGATATAAATGCTTAAAACGTTTAGAAGGAGTAAATGAATTACCCAATTTATCCCATTCTTTGGATATTACTGCAGAAATAGCATTAGGAACAGGAAAAACTTCTGGAATAACCACAGGAGCTTTAAATACCTTATCCAAACGTTTAGAATTAGTATCAGGAGGACCAGAATCCTCTATTTCTAAAGCAATTAGTACTTCTTTAAGTAAAGAACGAACAAATTCCATTTTAAATAAATATCAAGATTTATCAGCATCAACCTCAGAGACAGAATCCTCTGAACCAGAGGAGTCATCAGAATCAGAATGATGATGTTCATTTAAAAATTCGTCTGTAGGAAGAGAAGTTTTAAAAGATTTTTTACGTTTACTAGAAGGAGAAATAACAGACATAGCCTTCTTTATGGATTCAGAAACAAAATCTCTTATATCATCAGAAACATTCTGCACCTTAGATGTTGAAGGAACTGCAACAGGCAATGGTACTTTACTAAAGGAAATATCTGCTTTAACAAGTTTGTCATGACAATCAATACAAACAGCTGGAGAAATGGCTACCAAAAGTTTACAGCAGATGCACTTAGCTTTGGTAGATTCAGCACTTGACAGCGATTTTCCTGTAGTATCTTCTGACTCAGATGCAACGTGAGACATCTTGCAATATGTAAGAGAAAAAACAACATATATATATAAAGCAAAATTGATCAAATTCCTTAAATGACAGTTTCAGGAATGGGAAAAAATGCCAAGAACAAGCCTCTAGCAACCAGAAGCAATAAAAAATGAGACTTAAATAATTGAGACTAAAGAGACGCCCATATTATTTGGCGCCTAAATGCTTTTGGCGCCAAAATGACGCCACATCCGGAACGCCGACATTTTTGGCGCGAAATAACGTCAAAAAATGACGTAACTTCCGGCGACACGTATGACGCCGGAAACGGAAATAGAATTTTGCGCCAAAAAAGTCCGCGCCAAAAATGACGTAATAAAATGAAGCATTTTCAGCCCCCGCGAGCCTAATAGCCCACCGGGAAGAGTCAAATTTTTGAAGGTAAGAAAAAATGAATAAATCAAAAAATGCATTATCCCAAATATGAAACTGACTGTCTGAAAATAAGGAAAGTTGAACATTCTGAGTCAAGGCAAATAAATGTTTGAATACATATATTTAGAACTTTATAAACAAAGTGCCCAACCATAGCTTGGAGTGTCACAGAAAATAAGACTTACTTACCCCAGGACACTCATCTACATATAGCAGATAGCCAAACCAGTACTGAAACGAGAATCAGCAGAGGTAATGGTATATATAAGAGTATATCGTCGATCTGAAAAGGGAGGTAAGAGATGAATCTCTACGACCGATAACAGAGAACCTATGAAATAGACCCCGTAGAACAGTGCTTTCCAAACTGTGTGTCGGGACACAATAGTGTGTCGGCAGCAGTGTGTAGGTGTGTCCCTGCTTCAGCACAATTTTTTTTAAATTTAATTGTTTAAAAAAAAAAGTTTTTTTGTTTCTGACTTTCCGCCTGCCTGCTACGCATATCACATGGTTGACACGTGATTGATACCTTGGGGGTCTCAGATCATCTTAACCTATTGGCGCAGCTCAGTGGGAACTGAAAGTTTTCCCATTGGTGGCTTTGGCGGCACATTGGCTCCTGACTGCACGTGTAGTCTCCTTAATTGGTTCGTGCTGCATGTGTAGTCAGTGAGTGTTTGCAGCGCGTTTGCAGCGCGGGCAGTAGTCAATCGCACTCACCGAGCTCTGAGGGCGGCAGCTTAAACGCTGAGCTGAAGTCAGAAGTCAGTGGGTTTTTTTTGCAACTAGCTCCCAGCAGTGCATTGCTGTTCCTGCTCTTGATATATGGATAGGAAGGGGAAGCTTAAAAATGCGAGTGTCTAATATTCCACCAAATATTCATAAACTGTGTTCATCCCGTCAACCTCATACATCCCATTAAAATAGTAAGTAGCTATTGGTGTTGTTAAACTTTTTTTTAATTCTTGCACATACTTACATACTGTTACTTGTAAATGCATTTCGTTATTATATCATTTATTTATGTGTCCGTATCTCTTAAAACAAGATAGTTTAACCTCCTGTTTGCCAGTGCAACTGAATTACTGTGTCGCAAAATGACGTAGGTCTAAAAAGTGTGTCACCAACATGAAAAGTTTGGAAAGCTCTGCCGTAGAAGGAGATCACTGCATTCAAATAGGCAATACTCTTCTCACATCCCTCTGACATTCACTGCACGCTGAGAGGAAAACCGGGCTCCAACTTGCTGCGGAGCGCATATCAACGTAGAATCTAGCACAAACTTACTTCACCACCTCCATCGGAGGCAAAGTTTGTAAAACTGAATTGTGGGTGTGGTGAGGGGTGTATTTATAGGCATTTTGAGGTTTGGGAAACTTTGCCCCTCCTGGTAGGAATGTATATCCCATACGTCACTAGCTCATGGACTCTTGCTAATTACATGAAAGAAAACAGAATTTATGCTTACCTGATAAATTACTTTCTCTTGTGGTGTATCCAGTCCACGGATTCATCCTTTACTTGTGGGATATTCTCCTTCCCTACAGGAAGTGGCAAAGAGCAGAGCTATCCATATATCCCCCCCTCTAGCTCCAACCCCCAGTCATTCGACTGAAGGTTAGGAAGAAAAAGGAGAAACCATAGGGTGCAGTGGTGACTGTAGTTTACACAAAAAAATCTACCTGACTTAATAGCCAGGGCGGGCCGTGGACTGGATACACCACAAGAGAAAGTAATTTATCAGGTAAGCATGAATTCCGTTTTCTCTTGTAAGGTGCATCCAGTCCACAGATTCATCCTTTACTTGAGGGATACCAATACCAAAGCTTTAGGACACGGATGAAGGGAGGGAACAAGACAGGTACCTTAACCCCTTAAGGACCACAGCACTTTTCCATTTTCTGTCCGTTTGGGACCAAGGCTATTTTTACATTTCTGCAGTGTTTGTGTTTAGCTGTAATTTCCCTCTTACTCATTTACTGTACCCACACATATTATATACCGTTTTTCTCGCCATTAAATTGACTTTCTAAAGATACCATTATTTTCATCATATCTTATAATTTACTATAAAAAAATTATAAAATATTAGGAAAAAATGGAAAAAAACACACTTTTTCTAACTTTGAACCCCAAAATCTGTTACACATCTACAACCACCAAAAAACACCCATGCTAAATAGTTTCTAAATTTTGTCCTGAGTTTAGAAATACCCAATGTTTACATGTTCTTTGTTTTTTTTTTTTTGCAAGTTATAGGGAAATAAATACAAGTAGCACTTTGCTATTTCCAAACCACTTTTTTTCAAAATTAGCGCTAGTTACATTGGGACACTGATATCTTTCAGGAATACCTGAATATCCCTTGACATGTATATATTTTTATTTAGAAGACATCCCAAAGTATTGATCTAGGCCCATTTTAGTATATTTCATGCAACCATCTCGCTACCAAATGCGATCAAATAAAAAAAATTGTTCACTTTTTCACAAATTGTTTCACAAACTTTAGGTTTCTCACTGAAATTATTTACAAACAACTTGTGCAATTATGGCATAAATGGTTGTAAATGCTTCTCTGGGATCCCCTTTGTTCAGAAATAGCAGACATATATGGCTTTGGCATTGCTTTTTGGTATTTAGAAGCCCGCTAAATGCCACTGCGCACCACACGTGTATTATGCCCAGCATTGAAGGGGTTAATTAGGGAGCTTGTAGGGTTAATTTTAGCTTTAGTATAATGTAGTAGACAACCCAAAGTATTGATCTAGGTCCATTTTGGTATATTTCATGCCACCATTTCACCGCCAAATGCGAACAAATAAAAACATAATTTATGTAAAAACTTACCTGATAAATTCATTTCTTTCATATTAGCAAGAGTCCATGAGCTAGTGACGTATGGGATATACATTCCTACCAGGAGGGGCAAAGTTTCCCAAACCTTAAAATGCCTATAAATACACCCCTCACCACACCCACAATTCAGTTTAACGAATAGCCAAGAAGTGGGGTGATAAGAAAAAAGTGCGAAAGCATATAAAATAAGGAATTGGAATAATTGTGCTTTATACAAAAAAATCAAAACCACCACAAAAAAGGGCGGGCCTCATGGACTCTTGCTAATATGAAAGAAATGAATTTATCAGGTAAGTTTTTACATAAATTATGTTTTCTTTCATGTAATTAGCAAGAGTCCATGAGCTAGTGACGCATGGGATAATGATTACCCAAGACGTGGATCTTTCCACACAAGAGTCACTAGAGAGGGAGGGATAAAATAAAGACAGCCAATTCCTGCAGAAAATAATCCACACCCAGAATAAAATTTTAATGAAAAAACAGAAGCAGAAGATTCAAACTGAAACCACTGCCTGAAGTACGTTTCTACCAAAAACTGCTTCAGAAGAAGAAAACACATCAAAATGGTAGAATTTAGTAAAAGTATGCAAAGAGGACCAAGTTGCTGTTTTGCAAATCTGATCAACCGAAGCTTCATTCTTAAACGCCCAGGAAGAAGAAACTGACCTAGTAGAATGAGCTGTAATCCTTTGAGGCGGAGTGATACCCGACTCAACATAGGCATGATGAAATAAAGATTTCAACCAAGATGCCAAAGAAATGGCAGAAGCTTTCTGGTCTTTTCTAGAACCGGAAAAGATGACAAATAGACTAGAAGTCTTTCGGAAAGACTTAGAAGCTTCAACATAATATTACAAAGCTCTAACAGCATCCAAAGAATGCAATGATTTCTCCTTAGAATTCATAGGATTAGGACATAATGAAGGAACCATAATTTCTCTACTAATGTTGTTAGAATTAACAACCTTAGGTAAAAATTCAAAAGAAGTTCGCAGCACCGCCTTATCCTGATGCAAAATCAGAAAAGGAGACTCACAAAAAAGAGTAGATAATTCAGAGACTCTTCTGGCATAAGAGATGGCCAAAAGAAACAAAACTTTCCAAGAAAGTAATATAACGACCAAAGAATGCATGGGTTCAAAAGGAGAAGCTTGAAGAGCCCCCAGAACCAAATTCAAACTCCAAAGAGGAGAAATTGACTTAATGACAGGTTTTATACGAACCAAAGCTTGTACAAAACAATGAATATCAGGAAGATTAGCAATCCTTCTGTGAAAAAGAACAGAAAGAGCAGAGATTTGTCTTTCAAGAAACTTGCGGACAAACCTTTATCTAAACCATCCTTAAGAAATATAAGTCTTCCAGACTCTATAATATATCTCTCTAGATACAGATTTACGAGCCTGTCACATAGTATCAATCACAGAGTCAGAGAAACCTCTTTGACCAAGAATCAAGCGTTCAAACTCCACACCTTAAAATTAAGGTTTTGAAATCCTGATGGAAAAAAGAACCTTGAGACAGAAAGACTGGTCTTAACGGAAGAGTCCACAGCTGGCAAGAGGCCATCCGGACAAGATCCGCATACCAAAACCTGTGAGGCCATGCTGGAGCTACCAGCAGGACAAACGAGCATTCCTTTAGAATATTAGAGAATACCCTTGGAAGAAGAACTAGAGGCGGAAAGATATAGGCAGGATGATACTTCCAAGGAAGTGATAATGCATCCACTGCCTCCGCCCGAGGATCCCTGGATCCGGACAGATACCAGGGAAGTTTTTTGTTTAGATGAGAAGCCATCAGATCTATTTCTGAGAGTTCCCACATTTGAACAATCTGAGGAAATACCTCTGGGTGAAGACCATTCGCCCAGGAGCAACGTTTGGCGACTGAGATAATCCGCTTTCCAATTGTCCATACCTGGGATATGAACCGCAGAGATTAGACAGGAGCTGGATTCCGCCCAAACCAAAATTCGAGATACTTCTTTCATAGCCAGAGGACTGTGAGTCCCTCCTTGATGATTGATGTATGCCACAGTTGTGACATTGTCTATCTGAAAACAAATGAACAACTCTCTCTTCAGAAGAGGCCAAGACTGAAGAGCTCTGAAATTGCACGGAGTTCCAAAATATTGATCGGAAATCTCACCTCCTGAGATTCCCAAACCCCTTGTGCCGTCAGATACCCCCACACAGCTCCCCAACCTGTAAGACTTGCATCTGTTGAGATTATAGTCCAGGTCGGAAGAACAAAAAAGCCCCCTGAACTAAACGATGGTGATCTGCCCACCATGTCAGAGAGTGTCGTATAATCGGTTTAAAGATATTAATTGAGATATCTTTGAGTAATCCCTGCACCATTGGTTCAGCATACAGAGCTGAAGAGGTCGCATGTGAAAACGAGCAAAGGAGATCACATCTGATGCGGCAGTCCTAAGACCTAAAATTTCCATGCATAAGGCTACCAAAGGGAATGATTGTGACTGAAGGTTTTGACAAGCTGATATCAATGTTAAACTTCTCTTGTCTGACAAGGACAGAGTCATAGACACTGAATCTATTCTAGAAACCTAAAAAGGTTACACTTGTCTGAGGAATCAATGAACTGATTGGTAAATTGATCCTCCAACCATGAACTTGAAGAAACAACACAAGTCGATTCGTATGAGATTCTTTGAAAATGAGAAGACTGAGCAAGTACCCAGATATTGTCCAATAAGGAAATACCAAAAAACCCTGTTCTCTGATTACAGAAAGAAGGGCACCGAGAACCTTTGAAAAAAATTCTTGGAACTGAGGCTAGGCCAAACGGTAGAGCCACAAAACTGGTAATGCTTGTCTAAAAAGAGAATCAGACACTAAAACTGATCTGGATGAATCGGAATATGTAGATACACATCCTGTAAATCTATTGTAGACATATAATGCCCTTGCTAAACAAAAGGCAGGACAGTCGGGGGCGGAGCTAACTGCCGAGCAGGGAAGACGCATCTCTTAGGAGCTCTGCTGATATCTATGTAATATACAAGATTATTTAACTCCATTTGCTTGATTTTTGCCCTTGTGGGATCCCAGTACACACCTAGACACCGCTAAAAGGTGATTATAAATACTTCTCAAAAAAAAAAAGAGAGAAAAAGAAAAAAAGTCAAGCTCCACGGGTAGCGGAAACCAACAGAGGCCTGGACTTCTACACCAGTTGCCGGAGGGTCGGGGCTCCGCTCCGGCGACTGAAGTGATAAGCTGAGAGACTCACCTAAGAACTAATTGGTTTTTTATAGCCCGCCAACTATCAGGCAAAAGAAGCAGGGCTGGAGCCACGCGCGGACACCGCGCAAATCACCTTAAAGTTTACATTCTGCATTACGGCTACAGCTGACCGGCTTGGCAAACAGGCGATTAGTCCGGAGGGTCGGGGATCCGCTCCGGACGAAGATCTTACCAGGTGGTGGACGGAAAGAGTTACCGGATCTACTACATCACGCTGAGACCCAGAGTCACAAACCGGTCGGCAGCTGGTTGAGCCTGGAGGCTGAACGGATACCCGGGTTTTCCTGTGGGGTGACGGTGCAAAGAGAAATAGCCACGACCAGATCTGAAGGCCCCCGGGGTAAGCTGGCCACAGGCCTTTTGATCTATACACTACCTATACACCTGAACTATAAAGGGCGCGAAAGAGCGCCATTTTTTCTTGCTGGCCTGTTGAACTGTCCCCGCTACGACCCACGTGGGATCAATTGCAGCCTGATAGACACTGGCAATAAAAGTATTTACTAATACCCTTATAATTTGCTCAGAGGTATACTTAGACTGTGCTACTTCAGGGGTCTACTTCTTGCAGAGGCCTAGAACGCTATTACGCCCAACTACTAATAGAAGTCACAAATAGAGCGGCCCTGTAAGCTTGGCCTCAGTATACATATTATTGCAGCTAGGGGTCTCTGAGGACTTTGATGCACATTCATGGGAGGCATTTCTAGGAAAAATTTCATGCTCTGGTAAACCTCCTCAATTAAAAAAGCAGGAGGCAACAGAAAGAAGCAAACAAGCAAATAAAGCAAAGAGAGAAAAACATCAGCACTACATTTTTGCTAACCCATCAAGTTATATTTGAACTGCAGCACGTTCTTGAGCAGATCAGGTACCCTCTGAGGCTGTCCCTGGGACATAGGGTGAAGGAAACTCATACATTACAATATTAAAGGCTGCTGCACCAATCCAGGTGTCATTGTAATCACTGCATAATACATAGTGCAGCGCTTTTGCTTAACCTGCAGTTTCCCTCTGGAGGCTGTTTGCAACAAGAGGCAACATTTGATAGCAGAAAGCCCTAACACTATAACTTGCCCCACATATTTGGAGATCCTGGTGTCTCCCAGACCCCAGACATTGTCACACTCTGGGTCTCGAGGAGCTCAGCAATTTCTGCAGGTCATATTGACACCTTGGCCTGCTACTAACTTTTGCTACCAAACAGCTACATTAGCCCAAAACCTTGTGCTGACTATTCTGGCTATACTCAGTGGGCCTCACTGTATTATGATTCCAGTGCTGCTGCGTCAGCCTATGTGCCTTTGAGCCCTGACTCAAAGTGGAGTGTTGTGTACCAATCTTGCTTGTCTAACAACCTTTCTTCCTTACAGGCCTGCTGCTAATGTATTAGCTCTTGATCTATCAGACTAAGATTTCAGTGTTATATCATTATTGTGCCTGTCTAACCACTCATTTTGTCTGCAGGTTGTCTTTCTACAACAATGATTTTTGCAGTTAGTAAGGGTCTGTATATGTTCAAACTACAAGCACAACTACGCTACCTATTTTTTTAGAGATTTCATTAAGGCACACACTCCTAGATAAGCTGCCATCCAGCAGATACTGTAACAAGCCACACCGCTCAAGACTGGTGCACTAGATCCAGTTTAAAGCATCTTAGAATCACTAAAGCACCATAAAGGTGAAATCCCCTGGCTAAGCAGCTATTCGGCAGATACTATAGCATAGAGCCCAATTTCCTAGATACTCTCTGACACTCTCTCCATCCATTTCCTGCTGTACTAGGAGACAGCAGGTCATACCCTCAATTCCTTTTCCCGTCCTGGCCAAGTGAAGGCAATCTCCCTGGAGGGAGTGTCTACAGAGCTCTTCACTCCACCCACCTTTGAAAAGGGCTGACTTTGTTCTGAATATACCGTGGATTATCCAGCAAAACCTTCCTATGGCTAGCAGAGCACTGATAGCTATGGCTACCTAAACCAAGATTGACGTCAGGGGGACTTAAGCTTCACCCTAATCACCATTGTTTTACTTAAATATATCATATCCTGCAGACCTAGTGTCTCAAGAACTGGCTTTGGCAGAAGACATAACCCTGAAACCATGTCCCAAAACTCCAAAAGGAAAACTAAACCATCTCACACCTCTGGGAAAACAGTTGCGGATCACTTTAAAAATCACCACGCTGGGAAAACTCAAATGTACAGAGACTCCACTCCCGCTTTGGAAGGCAGTGAATCTGAAGGCAGTATAGACTCTCAACCTCCTATGTCAGATACTTTATCTGCAAACATTGTAGATGTCCTAACCAGACGAATGAATCTCCTCCAAGAGACACTGACAAAGGAAATTAAGGGATCCACAGCTGAGCTCCGAAGAGAGATTGGAGCTTTAGGAGAACGTACCGAAACTCTGGAGCGTAAACAAGAAGATCTTGCTGTGGACCATGCTCACCTACAAGCCTATTCCCAAAATCTTGCAATTCAAATATCGGACCTAGAATTGAAACTAGCTGATATGGAAGACCGCTCCCGCCGGAATAATCTCAGATTCCGCGGAATCCCTGAAGAGGTTGGCCCCCAAGAACTGGAGTCATATGTCTTGGAGTTCTGTAATATCTTCTTCACCACTCCAGAGAAGCCTGCCCTCCTACTGGACAGAGTCCACAGAGTAGCACGACCTAGAACTGTCTCTCAAGAAAAACCTAGAGATGTTCTAGCTAGGATCCATTTTTTTACCCACAAGGAGAAGATAATGAGAGAACTGGCCAATAAACCGCAACTCCCTGAGAAGTTCCAACAAATAGCGGTGTTCCCGGACATTTCCAGCTATACTTTACAAAAGAGAAGGTCCTTTAGGACCATTACCCAAATTCTGAGAACAGAGAATATTAGATACAGATGGGGATACCCGACAAGGCTTATAGTTAGTGAGACACACACAATCTTCACCCCTAAAGAAGGCTTTGACCTGCTCCAAGACTGGGGCTTAGCATCCACCAAACCCCGAAAGGACATTGGTTCACTGCCCCCTAAAGATAGATCAGCTATTATGGACATGATCCAACCCTCATTAAGATCTACTGCAAAAGACACTCCTAATGTCACTGACATCCGGGCAGGTGCCCCAGACTTCACCCCTAGGTTACAAAAGCCCACCAAGTGATACAATAAAGAGCTCTAGTGTTAGGCTAGTGCACACGAATATATTATTAGCTATATTTATCGTTAGATAGGAATAACTTGAAGGAAAAAGGATTGTTACATAGCTCACAGAATGGTAAATAACTAGTCCTGACCTTCAGCTGGTAACTATGTAAATATTGTTCAATGTTGCTCCCAGATATAGGTTGCCTAACACTTGAGGGACATGTGGAGACCCGTGACCTCCCGCAGGATAAAGGACGCTTGTCCAACAACACTTGCTTTACTATCTTACCCTATTTGCTCCGGCGGGACTTCGGGGGTCTTCCCATCTCCTCTCTCTCCAGCACCACAGATGACTTAATCTCTCTCAGACACCTAAATGTTATAGATCTAGACTATGTGGTGAGTTAATGGTGTCTGCAACAGGTTTTATGTTACTAACTCTACATGGTGATATTTCTGCTGATCTGCAGCCAGTACGTATATACATAATGATAGGTTATTCTAGGCGTTAGTTATACTCTAAAAGGCAGATACTGGTATATGTATCATTAAAGGATAACTGAATAGATCCGGCCCATCATGGGCATATATGTAAATGTTTCTAAATGTAATTTCCAGATATCAGCTGCCTACTGTGCAAAGAACATGGGGAGACCTGTGACTTCCCATAAGCGAACGGGGGCTTACCCAGTAGTTCCTGCGTTACTCACTTCTTGGCCATTTGGTCATGCTGGGACTCATGAGCTCTCCCCATGTAGTTTGTTTTCAGTTCCACAGGTTATTTACTCACTCTCAGACACCTATAAGCTTCGGACCTAAGTTATATGACGATATTTTAGTATTTACAATGTTATTGGTATCACTAGTTTAACGTGCTACTATGCTTGCAGTGCTGTGATGTTTTTATTTAGTTTAATGAACAACCTTTGGTGTATTCCTTATATTCACAATCCCCCAATGACAGTCAATCTCTACATACAAGTTTAATACTTGTACTACCCCCCCCATATACGCAAATTTTATTTGTGTTATCCCCTTATACGGGGACTGGAGAAGTCAGTTTGGTATTCAGCCACACTTCTCCTTTTGGTGATCCAGCGGTTCACCATATTGAATAATTTTGTTAAAACCTCATACTACCAATTCAGATTCGACTGATCCAAAGCCCTGGACACTTACTATATTAATTGAATTAACTTGGTGCCCCTCGTTGTGCACTGTTCGTTATATCTCTTTTTTTTTTTTTTATCACTCTCTAGGTGAAACTAAGCTCCCTAGGGGAAATAATCCTCGTGATAAAGGAAACGATAAACCAGTTTTGAGCCCGGCAAGGGCCACAATCAGGTGCGCAGGTCCAGGCGGGGTAAGTCTATCATCAAAACCCTCCCCTCTACCCTCCCTCTCCCTACCTACCTATACCTCCCTCCCCCAAGTTCAAGATGGCGTCCACCCCTAATCATATATCCTTTGCAACATTAAATGCCAAAGGATTAAACTCACAAGATAAGAGAAGCATGCTTACCAACACCATGAAATCGCTGAAAGTGCAAGTCATGTTTTTACAAGAGACACACTGGATACAGTCAAACCAGACTCCATACCGGACCCCAGAGTATCCTGTGGTGGTTCTGGCTTCTCACACTGAGAAATCTAGAGGAGTTGCGATAGCTATACACAAATCTATACATTTTGACCACATTCACGTGGAGAGAGATAGCCAGGGACGATTCCTACTGCTCAATTGTAAATTGAACGGTGTACTGTTCACTCTGGTCAACATCTACGCCCCGAATCAAATGCAAACTAAGTTCCTGAAAGATGCCTTGTCTAAAATTGAGAAACACAAAGCTGGGACTATTATACTAGGGGGGGACTTTAATATGATATGGGACCCCCTACTAGATAAGAAAGTTCAAAGCGGGAAAACAATAGACACGTACTCTGTGACTACTGCTAACAAATTTCGACAACACATTATCCAACATAATCTATATGATATTTGGAGGGCACTACACCACAATGATAGGGACTACACATACTTTTCTAGACCACATAATTCGTACTCGAGGCTCGACCATTTCTTCACTGACTCATGGACGCTTAACAGAGTCCTAACGTCACACATTAAGGTCTGCTCATGGTCAGATCATGATATTTTGTCATTTACGCTCTCTACTGACCTGGCCACAGAAACTAGACCTAGCTGGAAACTCCCAAAACAATTGCTTCAAGATAAAACGTTTAGAATGTCCCTCCAAGCCTCTATTGTTGAGTTTCTAAGAATAAATGAAACCCCGGATATGTCCTCCCAAACTATTTGGGCTGCTCTGAAAGCGTACATCAGAGGGATCTGCATTCGACGGCAGGCGATGTTACGACGTCAAGCAGGTCTGCCCGTCGGCCTCCTCATGGCTGAACTTCGCGCTGTAGAGCAGGAGAATAAAATCTCCCCAACTACAAGCCTAGCTGATAAAATTAAGGAATTGCGAACGCAATTGGCAGATAGAGACTTGCAAAGAGTTAAAGAATCTTATGCTAGATTCAAGAAGCTGATGTATTGCCAGGGTAATAAGGCCTCAACCCTCCTTGCTCACAAATTAAGATGCAGGACAGCGGCGGGTAGGATCTTATCACTCCAGAGAGGTGACAGCTCGGTCTACTCACCTAAGGACATCGGGGAGACGTTTGCGGAATACTACTCTAACCTGTATCACCTCAAGCCCTCGATGACTGCTAAAGAGTCCTCCTCGTGTGGAATGGTACATTTCTTACGGAGGCTGGGCCTACCATCCCTCGCAGATGAGGATGGAGAGGCACTTAAAGCCCCATTTTCCCTAAATGAGCTTAGTCTAGCCATTAAACACTCCCAAAATAACAAGGCTCCAGGTCCTGATGGGTACTCAACAGCCTTCTATAAACTGTTTAAGCCGGAACTCCAGGGTATCCTCCTCAAGATCTTTGCGGAGGCCCGAGAGGCAGGCTCATTCCATAAAGAATTCCTGCAAGCAGTAATTTTGCCCATACCAAAACCAAATAAAGACCCCTCACAATGTACGAGCTACAGACCAATATCCTTGATTAATGGGGATGTAAAGCTATATGCAAAGCTATGGGCTAACCGCCTCAATAGCCTGCTCCCAAAGGTGATTCATACAGACCAAGTTGGTTTCACGTTCGGCAGAGAAGGCCCAGACAATTCTCGGAAAACGTTGAACATACTCACAGAAGCCTCCCGACTGAGGACACCCATGCTGGCCCTGTCGCTAGACGCAGAAAAAGCGTTTGACAGGGTCAGATGGGAATACCTATGGTATACGCTTGCTCAATTTGGCATGCCAGAGATCGTGATTAAAGCAATTCGAGCCCTGTATTCTTGTCCCTCAGCAGTAGTTAAAGGTATGGGGTTTGCCTCCCCGGAAATATGTATCACCAACGGCACCAGACAAGGATGCCCCCTGTCTCCTCTAATTTTTTCCATGGCCATTGAACCTCTAGCTCAGGCTATTAG
Organism: Bombina bombina; assembly: GCF_027579735.1. Taxonomy (NCBI): domain Eukaryota; kingdom Metazoa; phylum Chordata; class Amphibia; order Anura; family Bombinatoridae; genus Bombina; species Bombina bombina. The sequence goes on along the minus strand of NC_069500.1, from coordinate 146,225,849 downwards.
ACAATCACCTGCAGTAAGAGGGGTCCAGCTTGGAGGCACTACTGCGAAGATCGCACTATACGCGGACGATGTCACGCTCTTCTTAACAAACCCAATAGGCTCCCTGCCAGTACTCTTTGATATTATCTCTGAGTTCGGAGCCCACAGTTACTACAAAGTTAACGTCACCAAAACAGAGGCGTTACCGGTAAGCATGCCAGCGTTTGAATTGGAAATTTTACAAACACTGTACTCCTTCCAATGGTCACGAACCTCCATTCGGCACTTAGGGGTACAGCTAGGTCCGGACCCGAAATTGGTTATTTCTATTAACTACACAACCCTCATTAAAGAGGTCACTGAGCTCACATCTTCGTGGAGCCTTAAAGAAATTTCGTGGCTGGGCCGCATTGCATCCTTCAAAATGACGATCTTACCAAAAATTCTGTACTATTTCCGCTGTATCCCTCTCAATGTACCTACTGCTTTTATAGACAAGCTCCAATCTCTTGGGCAACACTATATCTGGAATAAGTCCAGGCCCCGGATAGCAGCAAAGATTCTCCAAAAGAGATATGAATGTGGAGGAGTTGCAATGCCTAACGTGCGTGGGTATTATGAGGCAGCCAGGCTCTCTCATATCACGGCATGGGCAGATAAGGGGGAACAGCAGGGCTGGAAAAGCATAGAAACTTCGAACCTTCCCCTAGGCCTAAGATTGGCAGACTTACCCTGGATCCCTAAGCATTGTGTTGACAGCTAAGGAATACAAAATACCATTATCAGAGACAATCTGAAAAACAGAATTTATGTTTACCTGATAAATTACTTTCTCCAACGGTGTGTCCGGTCCACGGCGTCATCCTTACTTGTGGGATATTCTCTTCCCCAACAGGAAATGGCAAAGAGCCCAGCAAAGCTGGTCACATGATCCCTCCTAGGCTCCGCCTACCCCAGTCATTCGACCGACGTTAAGGAGGAATATTTGCATAGGAGAAACCATATGGTACCGTGGTGACTGTAGTTAAAGAAAATAAAATATCAGACCTGATTAAAAAAACCAGGGCGGGCCGTGGACCGGACACACCGTTGGAGAAAGTAATTTATCAGGTAAACATAAATTCTGTTTTCTCCAACATAGGTGTGTCCGGTCCACGGCGTCATCCTTACTTGTGGGAACCAATACCAAAGCTTTAGGACACGGATGAAGGGAGGGAGCAAATCAGGTCACCTAAATGGAAGGCACCACGGCTTGCAAAACCTTTCTCCCAAAAATAGCCTCAGAAGAAGCAAAAGTATCAAACTTGTAAAATTTGGTAAAAGTGTGCAGTGAAGACCAAGTCGCTGCCCTACATATCTGATCAACAGAAGCCTCGTTCTTGAAGGCCCATGTGGAAGCCACAGCCCTAGTGGAATGAGCTGTGATTCTTTCGGGAGGCTGCCGTCCGGCAGTCTCGTAAGCCAATCTGATGATGCTTTTAATCCAAAAAGAGAGAGAGGTAGAAGTTGCTTTTTGACCTCTCCTTTTACCGGGATAAACAACAAACAAGGAAGATGTTTGTCTAAAATCCTTTGTAGCATCTAAATAGAATTTTAGAGCGCGAACAACATCCAAATTGTGCAACAAACGTTCCTTCTTTGAAACTGGTTTCGGACACAGAGAAGGTACGATAATCTCCTGGTTAATGTTTTTGTTAGAAACAACTTTCGGAAGAAAACCAGGTTTAGTACGCAAAACCACCTTATCTGCATGGAACACCAGATAAGGAGGAGAACACTGCAGAGCAGATAATTCTGAAACTCTTCTAGCAGAAGAAATTGCAACCAAAAACAAAACTTTCCAAGATAATAATTTAATATCAACGGAATGCAAGGGTTCAAACGGAACCCCCTGAAGAACTGAAAGAACTAAATTGAGACTCCAAGGAGGAGTCAAAGGTTTGTAAACAGGCTTGATTCTAACCAGAGCCTGAACAAAGGCTTGAACATCTGGCACAGCTGCCAGCTTTTTGTGAAGTAACACCGACAAGGCGGAAATCTGTCCCTTCAGGGAACTTGCAGATAATCCTTTTTCCAATCCTTCTTGAAGGAAGGATAGAATCCTAGGAATCTTAACCTTGTCCCAAGGGAATCCTTTAGATTCACACCAACAGATATATTTTTTCCAAATCTTGTGGTAAATCTTTCGAGTTACAGGCTTTCTGGCCTGAACAAGAGTATCGATAACAGAATCTGAGAATCCTCGCTTCGATAAAATCAAGCGTTCAATCTCCAAGTAGTCAGCTGGAGTGAAACCAGATTCGGATGTTCGAACGGACCCTGAACAAGAAGGTCTCGTCTCAAAGGTAGCTTCCAAGGAGGAGCCGATGACATATTCACCAGATCTGCATACCAAGTCCTGCGTGGCCACGCAGGAGCTATCAAGATCACCGACGCCCTCTCCTGATTGATCCTGGCTACCAGCCTGGGGACGAGAGGAAACGGCGGGAACACATAAGCTAGTTTGAAGGTCCAAGGTGCTACTAGTGCATCCACTAGAGCCGCCTTGGGATCCCTGGATCTGGACCCGTAGCAGGGAACTTTGAAGTTCTGACGAGAGGCCATTAGATCCATGTCTGGAATGCCCCACAGCTGAGTGACTTGGGCAAAGATTTCCGGATGGAGTTCCCACTCCCCCGGATGCAATGTCTGACGACTCAGAAAATCCGCTTCCCAATTTTCCACTCCTGGGATGTGGATAGCAGACAGGTGGCAGGAGTGAGACTCCGCCCATAGAATGATTTTGGTCACTTCTTCCATCGCTAGGGAACTCCTTGTTCCCCCCTGATGGTTGATGTACGCAACAGTCGTCATGTTGTCTGATTGAAACCGTATGAACTTGGTCCTCACTAGCTGAGGCCAAGCCTTGAGAGCATTGAATATCGCTCTCAGTTCCAGAATATTTAGGGTGCTTGTAAAGCACAGATAATCACCCGTAAGGGTCTCAAGGCGCTGCTCATTTTATCAACCTCAGAAGGATGAAAGGCTGAGTGAACCCCACCAGGGATCGAACCTGCAATCCTTGGGTTGCTACAGAGCTTAGTCACAGTGCCTTAGCATGCTGAGCTATCTGTTGAGCTTTGGGAAAGCCCCTAAGAAATAAGGTGTCTAATACAGTGCCTGCCGATATTATTATATCAAAATACCCAGATAAAATGATTCCTCAAGGCTAAATATGTGTTAATAATGAATCGATTTAGCCCAGAAAAGTCTACAGTCTTAATAAGCCCTTGTGAAGCCCTTATTTACGATCGTAATAAACATGGCTTACCGGATCCCATAGGGAAAATGACAGCTTCCAGCATTACATCGTCTTGTTAGAATGTGTCATAGCTCAAGCAGCAAGAGACTGCACACTGTTCCCCCAACTGAAGTTAATTGCTCTCAACAGTCCTGTGTGGAACAGCCATGGATTTTAGTTACGGTTGCTAAAATCATTTTCCTCATACAAACAGAAATCTTCATCTCTTTTCTGTTTCTGAGTAAATAGTACATACCAGCACTATTTCAAAATAACAAACTCTTGATTGAATAATAAAAAACTACAGTTAAACACTAAAAAACTCTAAGCCATCTCCGTGGAGATGTTGCCTGTACAACGGCAAAGAGAATGACTGGGGTAGGCGGAGCCTAGGAGGGATCATGTGACCAGCTTTGCTGGGCTCTTTGCCATTTCCTGTTGGGGAAGAGAATATCCCACAAGTAAGGATGACGCCGTGGACCGGACACACCTATGTTGGAGAAATCTGGTATAGCCTCAGAAACCTCCGCGACATCGCCCCACACCCATCTCCCATTCATTCTATACAGGCCTTACTGGCGGCTCTTCCTGATGCACACATACAGCAGTGGAGGGACTTAAACCTCAAAGTGGTCTCCTGTATGTACCCCTCGGACACCTTAATCTCACCTCATAATATCAGTACCATAATCCCAGAGCCCCCCCCGTGGGCCTTCTTTGAATACTCGAGGCTCTACGCCTTTATGACATCTTGGGGATTCCCCAAAACCCTAAACAGACCCCTGACTAATTGGGAAAAGCTATGGCAACTCCCTATTAAGACCCCTAGACTCATATCGTTTCACTATGATCTTCTACAGTCGTCTACTAACAAAGATAGACCATGGCAGATAAGGGCTTGGGAGGGTGATTTATCCAGACCAATTTCAGATAAAGATCTATCCATAGCCATGACGTTGACTAAAAAGACAGTACACTGTGCAAATACACTAGAGGCTTACATGAAATTATTCCTAAAATGGTACTATACTCCCACAAGGCTGTCACAGATGTTCCCCACAGCGCCCCCTCTATGTTGGAGGGACTGCATGCAAAGGGGCTCAGACATACATACTTGGTGGGATTGCCCAAAGCTGGCACCTCTCTGGACTCAGGTAGAAACTCTCTGTGCTAACCTAGGGCTATCTATCCCACTAACTCCTGCAATCGCTCTTTTACACATTTTCCCGAGGAGCGTCCCAACCCATGTCTCTAAACTGGTCATCTTCGTCCTAGCGGCCACGAAACTGGCGATAGCAAGAGCCTGGAAACAAACCCAACCCCCAGACATAACGGCTGTCACATCTGTAATGCAGGTATACGCCACAATGGAACAAAGCTTCTACTCCCATATGGACAAGGAAGAGCTTTACTGGCAGATTTGGGAGCCCTGGTTTAACCACCAGGGAACTCAAAGATAAATGACTGTGTAGACCCAAGGTCCTAGTCACCCCCACCACCATGCCCTTACCCCTCCCTCTCCCCCCCTCCTTTTCCCTCCTCCCTCATACTCCACCTGGACACCCCCGCCTGGAAATGCGCACTATAATTCCCAGTTGTAGTACACGGAGAGGCACTTCTAAGCTGACTTCATGACATTCCTAGAAATTTGAGTTACTGTATAGGACTGAGGTACTACCCGGTCCTTATAACCTAAGTTTGTTCATTCTGTTTGTGAATGATGTTTTCATAATGGATTTATTTCTGAGTTCACATTAATCGAAAATGAGGTTTATATGACAAATATTCTATTTCATCCTAGACACACTTGACCTATATATGCAGTAATGTCATTAATTGCTACGCTTTCTGTGTCATACCAACGGCATAATGTTTATGTATATGTTCACCGATTGGTCACCTGCGTTGTGACATCTGCTGTAATGTTTAATCCTCAATAAAAAACTTTTGGAAAAAAAAAAAAAAAAAATGCAGGACAGTCCTACAGTAACCATCTTGAATGTTGGTATCCTTACATAACGATTCAATATTGATAGATCCGGAACTGGTCTGAAGGAATTGACCTTCTTTGGTACAATGAAGAGATAAAATAAAACCCCAGCCCCTGTTCCAGAACTGGAACTGGCATAATTACTCCAGCCAACTCTAGATCTGAAACACATTTCAGAAATGCTGAGCCTTTGCCGTGTTAACTGGGACACGGGAAAGAAAAAAATCTCTTAGCAGGAGGCTTTAACTGAAGCCAATTCTGTACCTTTCTGAAACAATGTTCTGAAACCAGAAATTGAGAACGGAATTGATCAAAATTTCTTTGAAGAAAACGTAATCTGCCCCATACCAGCTGAGCTGGAATAAGGTCCGCACCTTCATGGGTACTTAGGAGCTGGCTATAGGTTTTCTAAAAGGCTTGGATATATTCCAAACTGGAAATAGTTTCCAAACTGATACCGCTCCTGAGAATGAAGGATCAGGCTTTTGTTCCTTATTGTGAGGAAAGGAACGAAATGATTATTAGACCTAAATTTACCTTAGATTTTTTATCCTTTGGTAAAAAAGTTCCCTTCCTTCCAGAAATAGTTGAAAACAGAATTTATGTTTACCTGATAAATTTCTTTCTCCAACGGTGTGTCCGGTCCACGGCGTCATCCTTACTTGTGGGATATTCTCTTCCCCAACAGGAAATGGCAAAGAGCCCAGCAAAGCTGGTCACATGATCCCTCCTAGGCTCCGCCTACCCCAGTCATTCGACCGACGTTAAGGAGGAATATTTGCATAGGAGAAACCATATGGTACCGTGGTGACTGTAGTTAAAGAAAATAAATTATCAGACCTGATTAAAAAACCAGGGCGGGCCGTGGACCGGACACACCGTTGGAGAAAGAAATTTATCAGGTAAACATAAATTCTGTTTTCTCCAACATAGGTGTGTCCGGTCCACGGCGTCATCCTTACTTGTGGGAACCAATACCAAAGCTTTAGGACACGGATGAAGGGAGGGAGCAAATCAGGTCACCTAAATGGAAGGCACCACGGCTTGCAAAACCTTTCTCCCAAAAATAGCCTCAGAAGAAGCAAAAGTATCAAACTTGTAAAATTTGGTAAAAGTGTGCAGTGAAGACCAAGTCGCTGCCCTACATATCTGATCAACAGAAGCCTCGTTCTTGAAGGCCCATGTGGAAGCCACAGCCCTAGTGGAATGAGCTGTGATTCTTTCGGGAGGCTGCCGTCCGGCAGTCTCGTAAGCCGATCTGATGATGCTTTTAATCCAAAAAGAGAGAGAGGTAGAAGTTGCTTTTTGACCTCTCCTTTTACCTGAATAAACAACAAACAAGGAAGATGTTTGTCTAAAATCCTTTGTAGCATCTAAATAGAATTTTAGAGCGCGAACAACATCCAAATTGTGCAACAAACGTTCCTTCTTTGAAACTGGTTTCGGACACAGAGAAGGTACGATAATCTCCTGGTTAATGTTTTTGTTAGAAACAACTTTTGGAAGAAAACCAGGTTTAGTACGTAAAACCACCTTATCTGCATGGAACACCAGATAAGGAGGAGAACACTGCAGAGCAGATAATTCTGAAACTCTTCTAGCAGAAGAAATTGCAACTAAAAACAAAACTTTCCAAGATAATAACTTAATATCAACGGAATGTAAGGGTTCAAACGGAACCCCCTGAAGAACTGAAAGAACTAAATTGAGACTCCAAGGAGGAGTCAAAGGTTTGTAAACAGGCTTGATTCTAACCAGAGCCTGAACAAAGGCTTGAACATCTGGCACAGCTGCCAGCTTTTTGTGAAGTAACACCGACAAGGCAGAAATCTGTCCCTTCAGGGAACTTGCAGATAATCCTTTTTCCAATCCTTCTTGAAGGAAGGATAGAATCCTAGGAATCTTAACCTTGTCCCAAGGGAATCCTTTAGATTCACACCAACAGATATATTTTTTCCAAATTTTGTGGTAAATCTTTCTAGTGACAGGCTTTCTGGCCTGAACAAGAGTATCGATAACAGAATCTGAGAATCCTCGCTTCGATAAAATCAAGCGTTCAATCTCCAAGCAGTCAGCTGGAGTGAAACCAGATTCGGATGTTCGAACGGACCCTGAACAAGAAGGTCTCGTCTCAAAGGTAGCTTCCAAGGTGGAGCCGATGACATATTCACCAGATCTGCATACCAAGTCCTGCGTGGCCACGCAGGAGCTATCAAGATCACCGACGCCCTCTCCTGATTGATCCTGGCTACCAGCCTGGGGATGAGAGGAAATGGCGGGAACACATAAGCTAGTTTGAAGGTCCAAGGTGCTACTAGTGCATCCACTAGAGCCGCCTTGGGATCCCTGGATCTGGCCCCGTAGCAAGGAACTTTGAAGTTCTGACGAGAGGCCATCAGATCCATGTCTGGAATGCCCCACAAGTGAGTGACTTGGGCAAAGATTTCCGGATGGAGTTCCCACTCCCCCGGATGCAATGTCTGACGACTCAGAAAATCCGCTTCCCAATTTTCCACTCCTGGGATGTGGATAGCAGACAGGTGGCAGGAGTGAGACTCCGCCCATAGAATGATTTTGGTCACTTCTTCCATCGCTAGGGAACTCCTTGTTCCCCCCTGATGGTTGATGTACGCAACAGTTGTCATGTTGTCTGATTGAAAACGTATGAACTTGGTCCTCGCTAGCTGAGGCCAAGCCTTGAGAGCATTGAATATCGCTCTCAGTTCCAGAATATTTATCGGTAGAAGAGATTCTTCCCGAGACCAAAGACCCTGAGCTTTCAGGGATCCCCAGACCGCGCCCCAGCCCATCAGACTGGCGTCGGTCGTGACAATGACCCACTCTGGTCTGCGGAATGTCATCCCTTGTGACAGGTTGTCCAGCGACAGCCACCAACGGAGTGAGTCTCTGGTCCTCTGATCTACTTGTATCTTCGGAGACAAGTCTGTATAGTCCCCATTCCACTGACTGAGCATGCACAGTTGTAATGGTCTTAGATGAATGCGCGCAAAAGGAACTATGTCCATTGCCGCTACCATCAACCCGATCACTTCCATGCACTGAGCTATGGAAGGAAGAGGAACGGAATGAAGTATCCGACAAGAGTCTAGAAGTTTTGTTTTTCTGACCTCTGTCAGAAAAATCCTCATTTCTAAGGAGTCTATAATTGTTCCCAAGAAGGGAACCCTTGTTGACGGGGATAGAGAACTCTTTTCCACGTTCACTTTCCATCCGTGAGATCTGAGAAAGGCCAGGACGATGTCCGTGTGAGCCTTTGCTTGAGGAAGGGACGACGCTTGAATCAGAATGTCGTCCAAGTAAGGTACTACTGCAACGCCCCTTGGTCGTAGCACAGCTAGAAGGGACCCTAGTACCTTTGTGAAAATCCTTGGAGCAGTGGCTAATCCGAAAGGAAGCGCCACGAACTGGTAATGTTTGTCCAGGAATGCGAACCTTAGGAACCGATGATGTTCCTTGTGGATAGGAATATGTAGATACGCATCCTTTAAATCCACCGTGGTCATGAATTGACCTTCCTGGATGGAAGGAAGAATAGTTCGAATGGTTTCCATCTTGAACGATGGAACCTTGAGAAACTTGTTTAAGATCTTGAGATCTAAGATTGGTCTGAACGTTCCCTCTTTTTTGGGAACTATGAACAGATTGGAGTAGAACCCCATCCCTTGTTCTCTTAATGGAACTGGATGAATCACTCCCATTTTTAACAGGTCTTCTACACAATGTAAGAACGCCTGTCTTTTTATGTGGTCTGAAGACAACTGAGACCTGTGGAACCTCCCCCTTGGGGGAAGTCCCTTGAATTCCAGAAGATAACCTTGGGAGACTATTTCTAGCGCCCAAGGATCCAGAACATCTCTTGCCCAAGCCTGAGCGAAGAGAGAGAGTCTGCCCCCCACCAGATCCGGTCCCGGATCGGGGGCCAACATTTCATGCTGTCTTGGTAGCAGTGGCAGGTTTCTTGGCCTGCTTTCCCTTGTTCCAGCCTTGCATTGGTCTCCAAGCTGGCTTGGCTTGAGAAGTATTACCCTCTTGCTTAGAGGACGTAGCACTTTGGGCTGGTCCGTTTTTACGAAAGGGACGAAAATTAGGTCTATTTTTTGCCTTGAAAGGCCGATCCTGAGGAAGGGCGTGGCCCTTACCCCCAGTGATATCAGAGATAATCTCTTTCAAGTCAGGGCCAAACAGCGTTTTCCCCTTGAAAGGAATGTTTAGTAGCTTGTTCTTGGAAGACGCATCAGCCGACCAAGATTTCAACCAAAGCGCTCTGCGCGCCACAATAGCAAACCCAGAATTCTTAGCCGCTAACCTAGCCAATTGCAAAGTGGCGTCTAGGGTGAAAGAATTAGCCAATTTGAGAGCATTGATTCTGTCCATAATCTCCTCATAAGGAGGAGAATCACTATCGAGCATCTTTATCAGCTCATCGAACCAGAAACATGCGGCTGTAGCGACAGGGACAATGCATGAAATTGGTTGTAGAAGGTAACCCTGCTGAACAAACATCTTTTTAAGCAAACCTTCTAATTTTTTATCCATAGGATCTTTGAAAGCACAACTATCCTCTATGGGTATAGTGGTGCGTTTGTTTAAAGTGGAAACCGCTCCCTCGACCTTGGGGACTGTCTGCCATAAGTCCTTTCTGGGGTCGACCATAGGAAACAATTTTTTAAATATGGGGGGAGGGACGAAAGGAATACCGGGCCTTTCCCATTCTTTATTAACAATGTCCGCCACCCGCTTGGGTATAGGAAAAGCTTCTGGGAGCCCCGGCACCTCTAGGAACTTGTCCATTTTACATAGTTTCTCTGGGATGACCAACTTTTCACAATCATCCAGAGTGGATAATACCTCCTTAAGCAGAATGCGGAGATGTTCCAACTTAAATTTAAATGCAATCACATCAGGTTCAGCCTGTTGAGAAATGTTCCCTGAATCAGTAATTTCTCCCTCAGACAAAACCTCCCTGGCCCCATCAGACTGGGTTAGGGGCCCTTCAGAGATATTAATATCAGCGTCGTCATGCTCTTCAGTATCTAAAGCAGAGCAGCCACGCTTACGCTGACAAGGGTTCATTTTGGCTAAAATGTTTTTGACAGAATTATCCATTACAGCCGTTAATTGTTGCATAGTAAGGAGTATTGGCGCGCTAGATGTACTAGGGGCCTCCTGAGTGGGCAAGACTCGTGTAGACGAAGGAGGGAATGATGCAGTACCATGCTTACTCCCCTCACTTGAGGAATCATCTTGGGCATCATTGTCATTATCACATAAATCACATTTATTTAAATGAATAGGAATTCTGGCTTCCCCACATTCAGAACACAGTCTATCTGGTAGTTCAGACATGTTAAACAGGCATAAACTTGATAACAAAGTACAAAAACGTTTTAAAATAAAACCGTTACTGTCACTTTAAATTTTAAACTGAACACACTTTATTACTGCAATTGCGAAAAAACATGAAGGAATTGTTCAAAATTCACCAAATTTTCACCACAGTGTCTTAAAGCCTTAAAAGTATTGCACACCAAATTTGGAAGCTTTAACCCTTAAAATAACGGAACCGGAGCCGTTTTAAACTTTAACCCCTTTACAGTCCCTGGTATCTGCTTTGCTGAGACCCAACCAAGCCCAAAGGGGAATACGATACCAAATGACGCCTTCAGAAAGTCTTTTGTAAGTATCAGAGCTCCTCTCACATGCGACTGCATGCCATGCCTCTCAAAAACAAGTGCGCCACACCGGCGCGAAAATGAGGCTCTGCTTAAGCTTTGGGAAAGCCCCTAAGGAATAAGGTGTCTAATACAGTGCCTGCCGATATTATTATATCAAAATACCCAGATAAAATGATTCCTCAAGGCTAAATATGTGTTAATAATGAATCGATTTAGCCCAGAAACAGTCTACAGTCTTAATAAGCCCTTGTGAAGCCCTTATTTATGATCGTAATAAACATGGCTTACCGGATCCCATAGGGAAAATGACAGCTTCCAGCATTACATCGTCTTGTTAGAATGTGTCATACCTCAAGCAGCAAGAGACTGCACACTGTTCCCCCAACTGAAGTTAATTGCTCTCAACAGTCCTGTGTGGAACAGCCATGGATTTTAGTTACGGTTGCTAAAATCATTTTCCTCATACAAACAGAAATCTTCATCTCTTTTCTGTTTCTGAGTAAATAGTACATACCAGCACTATTTCAAAATAACAAACTCTTGATTGAATAATAAAAACTACAGTTAAACACTAAAAAACTCTAAGCCATCTCCGTGGAGATGTTGCCTGTACAACGGCAAAGAGAATGACTGGGGTAGGCGGAGCCTAGGAGGGATCATGTGACCAGCTTTGCTGGGCTCTTTGCCATTTCCTGTTGGGGAAGAGAATATCCCACAAGTAAGGATGACGCCGTGGACCGGACACACCTATGTTGGAGAAATAATAAATTATTACCCTGGAAAGAAAGGGAAAGCAAAGTTGACTTAGAAGACATATCAGTATTCCAAGTTGAATCCATAAAGCTTTTCTAGCTAAAATAGCTAGAGACATATACCTGACATCAACTCTAATGATATCAAAAGATGGTATCACCAATAAAATTATTAGCATGTTATAGAATAATAATAATGCTATAAAAATATGATCTGTTACTTGTTGCGCTAAAGCTTCTAACCAAAAAGTTGAAGCTGCAGCAACATCCGCTAAAAATATAGCAAGTCTAAGAAGATTACCTGAACGTAAGCTTTTCTTAGAAAGGATTCAATTTTCCTATCTAAAGGATCCTTATGTGAATTACTATCTGCCGTAGGAATAGTAGCACATTTAGCAGGAGTAGAGACAGCCCCATAACCTTAGGGATTTTGTCCCAAAAAAACTCTCTAATCTGTCAGATGGCACAGGATATAATTGCTTAAACGTTTAGAAGGAGTAAAAGAATTACCCAAATTATACCATTCCCTGGAAATTACTTCAGAAAATAGCATCAGGGAGATTAAACACTTCTGGAATAACTACAGGAGATTTAAAAACCTTATTTAAACGTTTAGATTTAGAATCAAGAGGACCAGAATCCTCTATTTCTAATGCAATTAACACTTCTTTAAATAAAGAACGAATAAATTCCATCTTGAACAAATACAAAGATTTATCAGCATCAACCTCTGAGACAGAAACCTCTGAACCAGAAGAACCATTATCAGTATCAGAATGATGATGTTCATTTAAAAATTCATCTGAAAAAAGAGAAGTTTTAAAAGACTTTTATGTAAATTAGAAGGAGAAATAACAGACATAGCCTTCTTAATGGATTTAAAAAATAAAATCTCTTATGTCTATCAGGAACACTCTGAAAATTAGATGTTGACGGAACAGCAACAGGTAATGTAACAGTACTAAAGGAAATTTTATCTGCATTAATAAGTTTGTCATGACATGCAATACAAACAACAGCTGGAGAAACAGATACCAAAAATTATAGCAGATACACTTAGCTTGGTAGCTCCAGCAGTAGACAGCGATTTTCCTGTAGTATCTTCTGACTCAGATGCAACGTGAGACATCTTGCAATATGTAAGAGAAAAAACAACATATAAAGCAAAATTGATCAAATTCCTTAAATGACAGTTTCAGGAATGGGAAAAAATGCCAAAGAACAAGCTTCTAGCAACCAGAAGCACTGAAAAAAATAAGACTTAAATAATGTGGAGACAAAAGCGACGCCCTTATTTTTTAGCGCCAAATAAGACGCCCACATTATTTGGCGCCTAAATGCTTTTGGCGCCAAAAATGACGCCACATCCGGAACGACGACATTTTTGGCGCAACTTCCGGCGACACGTATGACGCCGGAAACGGAAAAGAATTTTTGCGCCAAAAAAGTCCGCGCCAAGAATGACGCAATAAAATGAAGCATTTTCAGCCCCCGCGAGCCTAACAGCCCACAGGAAAAAAAAAAAAAAAAAGTCAAATTTTTGAAGGTAACAAAAAATGATTAATTCAAATGCATTATCCCAAATATGAAACTGACTGTCTGAAAAATAAGGAAAGTTGAACATTCTGAGTCAAGGCAAATAAATGTTTGAATACATATATTTAGAACTTTATAAACAAAGTGCCCAACCATAGCTTAGAGTTTCACAGAAAATAAGATTTACTTACCCCAGGACACTCATCTACATGTTTGTAGAAAGCCAAACCAGTACTGAAACGAGAATCAGCAGAGGTAATGGTATATATAAGAGTATATCGTCGATCTGAAAAGGGAGGTAAGAGATGAATCTCTACGACCGATAACAGAGAACCTATGAAATAGACCCCGTAGAAGGAGATCACTGCATTCAAATAGGCAATACTCTCCTCACATCCCTCTGACATTCACTGCACGCTGAGAGGAAAACCGGGCTCCAACTTGCTGCGGAGCGCATATCAACGTAGAATCTAGCACAAACTTACTTCACCACCTCCAAAGTTTGTAAAACTGAATTGTGGGTGTGGTGAGGGGTGTATTTATAGGCATTTTAAGGTTTGGGAAACTTTGCCCCTCCTGGTAGGAATGTATATCCCATACGTCACTAGCTCATGGACTCTTGCTAATTACATGAAAGAAAAAAAGCATTACATTTTTCACAATTTTAGGTTTCTCACTGAAATTATTTACAAACAGCTTGTGCAATTATTAAATAAATTGATGTATAATATGTAAAATTGATGTAAAAGCTTCTCTGGGATCCCCTTTGTTCAGAAATAGCAGACATATATGGCTTTGGCTTTGCTTTTTGGTAATTAGAAGGCAGCTAAATGCCGTTGCGCACCACACGTGTATAATGCCCAGCATTGAAGGGGTTAATTAGGGAGCTTGTAGGGTTAATTTTAGCTTTAGTGTAGGTATCAACCTCCCACATGACGCATCACACCCCCTGATCCCTCCCAAACAGCTCTCTTCCCTCCCCCACCCCACAATTGTCCCCGCCATCTTAAGTACTGGCAGTAAGTCTGCCAGTACTAAAATAAGAGTTTTTGGGGATTTAAAAAAAAAAAAAATAATAATAATTCTGCTCTGTAGGATCCCCCCTTAGCCCCCAACCTCCCTGATCCCCCCAAACAGCTCTCTAACCCCCCTCTCTGCCTTATTATGCGCCATATTGGGTACTGGCAGCTGTCTGCCAGTACCCAGTTTGAAATCAAATGTTTTCTATCAAATTTTTTATTTTATTATTTTAAAACTACTATTTTCTGTAGTGTAGCTGCCCCCCCTCAACCCCCAACCTCCCACCCTCCCAGATCGTTAGAATGTATAATGTTCAACTTCCCACCCTCTCTCCCACCAAGTACCACCTTACTTGTTGTAACATAGTGTAGGGTTCCCACTCCCGCGTGCGCACGCACCCGCGCTCACGTGCACGCGCACGCACCCGCGCGCACTAGATCCCGCCCCCCTTCCCACCGATGGCCACCCACCCGCCTCCCTGGATCAGCTCCCACCCACCAACGAACATAGCCATTGATGGCCGATGAAGAGAGGGCCACAGGGTGGCTCTCTCTGCATCGGACGGCTAAAAAATGTTATAGCAGGATGCCTCAATATCGAGGCATCACTGCTATAACATGAAAGCAGTTGGAAGTGATCAGGATCGCTTCCACTGCTTTCAAAGACCAACGACGTACGGGGTACGTCCTTGGTCATTAACTGCATTCTTTTGCAGGACGTGCCCCATACGTCGTTGGTCGTTAAGGGGTTAAACGGAAGGCACCACTGCTTGTAAAACCTCTCTCCCAAAAATAGCCTCCGAAGAAGCAAAAGTATCAAATTTGTAAAATTTGGAAAAAGTATGCAGCGAAGACCAAGTCGCTGCCTTACTAATCTGTTCAACAGAAGCCTAATTTTTAAAAGCCCATGTGGAAGCCACTGCTCTGGTAGAATGAGCAGTAATTGTTTCAGGAGGCTGCTGGCCAGCAGTCTCATAGGCCAAACGGATGATGCTTTTCAGCCAAAGGGAAAGAGGTAGCGGTCGCCTTCTGACCTCTCCTCTTACCAGAAAAGATAACAAACAAAGAAGTTGTTTGCCTGAAATCCTTAGTTGCTTGTAAATGGAACTTTAACGCATGAACCACATCAAGATTGTGTAAGAGACGTTCCTTCTTCGACGAAGGATTAAGACACAGAGAAGGAGCAACAATTTCCTGGTTAATATTCTTATTAGACACAACCTTAGGAAGAAAACCGGGTTTGGTACTTAAAACTACCTTATCCACATAGAACACCAGGTAAGGTGAATCACACTGTAAAGAATATAACTCTGAAACTCTGAGCAGAAGAGATAGCTACCAAAAACAAAACTTTCCAAGATAAAAGCTTAATATCTATGGAATGTAAAGGTTCAAACGGAACCCCTTGCAGAACTGAAAGAACTAAATTCAGACTCCATGGCGGAGCCACAGGTCTATAAACAGGCTTGATTCTGACTAAAGCCTGACTAAACGTTTGAACGTCTGGTACCTCTGCCAGACGTTTGTGAAAAATAGACAAGGCAGATATCTGTCCCTTTAAAGGGACACTGTACCCAAAAATTTTCTTTCGTGATTCAGATTGAGCATGAAATTTTAAGCAACTTTCTAATTTACTCCTATTATCAAATTTTCTTCATTCTCTTTATATCTTTATTTGAAATGCAAGAATGTAAGTTTAGATGCCGGCCCATTTTTGGTGAACAACCTGGGTTGTCCTTGCTGATTGGTGGATAAATCCATCCACCAATAAAAAAGTGCTGTCCAGAGTACTGAAACAAAAAAAAAAGCTTAGATGCCTTCTTTTTCAAATAATGATAGCAAGGGAACAAAGAAAAATTGATAATAGGAGTACATTAGAAAGTTGCTTAAAATTGCATGCTCTTTCTGAATTACAAATGAAAAAATTTGGGTACAGTGTCCCTTTAAGGAACTAGCTGATAATCCTTTCTCCAATCCATCTTGGAGAAAGGACAAAATCCTGGGAATCCTAACCTTACTCCATGAGTAACCCTTGGATTCGCACCAAAAAAGATATTTGCGCCAAATCTTATGGTAGATTTTCCTGGTGACAGGCTTTCTAGCCTGAATCAGGGTATCAATAACCGACTCAGAGAACCCACGCTTTGATAGAATTAGGCGTTCAATCTCCAAGCAGTCAGACGCAGAGAAATTAGATTTGGATGTTTGAAAGGACCTTGTATTAGAAGGTCCTACCTCACTGGTAGTGTCCATGGTGGCAC
This sequence comes from Bombina bombina, assembly GCF_027579735.1. NCBI lineage: Eukaryota > Metazoa > Chordata > Amphibia > Anura > Bombinatoridae > Bombina > Bombina bombina. The sequence goes on along the minus strand of NC_069500.1, from coordinate 146,209,336 downwards.
AGAGGACATGTCCACTAGGTCTGCATACCAGGTCCTGCGTGGCCACGCAGGCGCTATTAGAATCACCGAAGCTCTCTCCTGCTTGATTCTGGCAACCAGACGCGAGAGGAGAGGAAACGGTGGAAAATCCTAGGCCAGATTGAAGGACCAAGGCGCTACTAGAGCATCTATCAACACCGCCTGGGGATCCCGGGACCTGGACCCGTAAATATGAAGTTTGGTGTTCTGACGGGACGCCATCAGATCCAATTCTGGAGTGCCCCATAGCTGAGTCAGCTGGGCAAACACCTCCGGGTGGAGTTCCCACTCCCCCGGATGAAAAAACATAATTTATGCTTACCTGATAAATTCCTTTCTTCTGTAGTGTGATCAGTCCACGGGTCATCATTACTTCTGGGATATTACTCCTCCCCAACAGGAAGTGCAAGAGGATTCACCCAGCAGAGCTGTATATAGCTCCTCCCCTCTACGTCACTCCCAGTCATTCTACCAAGGACCAACGAGAAAGGAAAAGCCAAGGGTGAAGTGGTGACTGGAGTATAAATTAAAAAATATTTACCTGCCTTAAAAACAGGGCGGGCCGTGGACTGATCACACTACAGAAGAAAGGAATTTATCAGGTAAGCATAAATTATGTTTTCTTCTGTTAAGTGTGATCAGTCCACGGGTCATCATTACTTCTGGGATACCAATACCAAAGCAAAAGTACACGGATGACAGGAGGGATAGGCAGGCTCTTTATACAGAAGGAACCACTGCCTGAAGAACCTTTCTCCCAAAAATAGCCTCCGATGAAGCAAAAGTGTCAAATTTGTAAAATTTGGAAAAAGTATGAAGCGAAGACCAAGTTGCAGCCTTGCAAATCTGTTCAACAGAGGCCTCATTCTTGAAGGCCCAAGTGGAAGCCACAGCTCTAGTAGAATGAGCTGTAATTCTTTCAGGAGGCTGCTGTCCAGCAGTCTCATAAGCTAAACGAATTATGCTACGAAGCCAAAAAGAAAGAGGTAGCGGAAGCTTTTTGACCTCTCCTCTGCCCAGAGTAAATGACAAACAGAGAAGACGTTTGTCGAAATTCCTTAGTTGCCTGTAAGTAAAATTTTAGAGCACGGACTACATCCAGGTTGTGCAGTAGACGTTCCTTCTTTGAAGAAGGATTTGGGCATAAAGAAGGAACAACAATCTCTTGATTGATATTCCTGTTAGTAACTACCTTAGGTAAGAACCCAGGTTTAGTACGCAGGACAACCTTATCCGAATGAAAAATCAAATAAGGAGAATCACAATGTAAGGCTGATAATTCAGAGACTCTTCGAGCCGAGGAAATAGCCATTAAAAATAGAACTTTCCAAGATAACAACTTTATATCAATGGAATGAAGGGGTTCAAACGGAACGCCCTGTAAAACATTAAGAACAAGGTTTAAACTCCATGGTGGAGCAACAGTTTTAAACACAGGCTTAATCCTGGCCAAAGCCTGACAAAAAGCCTGGACGTCAGAAACTTCTGACAGACGTTTGTGTAACAGAATGGACAGAGCTGAGATCTGTCCCTTTAATGAACTAGCAGATAAACCCTTTTCTAAACCTTCTTGTAGAAAAGACAATATCCTAGGAATCCTAACCTTACTCCAAGAGTAAACTTTGGATTCACACCAATATAGGTATTTACGCCATATCTTATGGTAAATCTTTCTGGTAACAGGTTTCCTAGCCTGTATTAAGGTATCAATAACTGACTCAGAAAATCCACGTCTTGATAAAATCAAGCGTTCAATTTCCAAGCAGTCAGCTTCAGAGAAGTTAGATTTTGATGTTTGAAGGGACCCTGTATCAGAAGGTCCTGTTTCAGAGGTAGAGACCAAGGTGGACAGGATGACAAGTCCACCAGGTCTGCATACCAAGTCCTGCGTGGCCACGCAGGTGCTATTAGAATCACTGATGCTCTCTCTTGTTTGATTCTGGCAATCAATCGAGGAAGCAACGGGAAGGGTGGAAACACGTAAGCCATCCTGAAGTCCCAAGGTGCTGTCAGAGCATCTATCAGGACTGCTCCTGGATCCCTGGATCTGGACCCGTAACGAGGAAGCTTGGCGTTCTGTCGAGACGCCATGAGATCTATCTCTGGTTTGCCCCAACGTCGAAGTATTTGGGCAAAGACCTCCGGATGAAGTTCCCACTCCCCCGGATGAAAAGTCTGACGACTTAAGAAATCCGCCTCCCAGTTCTCCACTCCCGGGATGTGGATTGCTGACAGGTGGCAAGAGTGAGACTCTGCCCAGAGAATTATCTTTGATACTTCCATCATAGCTAGGGAGCTTCTTGTCCCTCCCTGATGGTTGATGTAAGCTACAGTCGTGATGTTGTCCGACTGAAACCTGATAAACCCCCGAGTTGTCAACTGGGGCCAAGCCAGGAGGGCATTGAGAACTGCTCTCAATTCCAGAATGTTTATTGGCAGGAGACTCTCCTCCTGACTCCATTGTCCCTGAGCCTTCAGAGAATTCCAGACGGCACCCCAACCTAGAAGGCTGGCGTCTGTTGTTACAATTGTCCAGTCTGGTCTGCTGAATGGCATCCCCCTGGACAGATGTGGCCGAGAAAGCCACCATAGAAGAGAATTTCTGGTCTCTTGATCCAGATTCAGAGAAGGGGATAAATCTGAGTAATCCCCATTCCACTGACTTAGCATGCACAGTTGCAGTGGTCTGAGGTGTAAGCGTGCAAAGGGTACTATGTCCATTGCCGCTACCATTAAGCCGATTACCTCCATGCATTGAGCCACTGACGGGTGTTGAATGGAATGAAGGGTGCGGCAAGCACTTTGAAGTCTTGTTAGCCTGTCCTCTGTCAGGTAAATCTTCATTTCTACAGAATCTATAAGAGTCCCCAGGAAGGGAACTCTTGTGAGTGGAACGAGTGAACTTTTCTTTTCGTTCACCTTCCATCCATGTGACCTTAGAAATGCCAGCACTAACTCTGTATGAGACTTGGCAGTTTGAAAGCTTGAAGCTTGTATCAGAATGTCGTCTAGGTAAGGAGCTACCGAGATTCCCCGCGGTCTTAGTACCGCCAGAAGAGCACCCAGAACCTTTGTGAAGATTCTTGGAGCTGTAGCCGAATGGAAGAGCCACAAACTGGTAATGCCTGTCTAGGAAGGCAAACCTTAGGTACCGAAAATGATCTTTGTGAATCGGTATGTGAAGGTAAGCAATCTTTTAAATCTACAGTGGTCATGTACTGACCCTCTTGGATCATAGGTAAAATTGTCCGAATAGTCTCCATCTTGAACGATGGAACTCTTAGGAATTTGTTTAGGATCTTTAAGTCCAGGATTGGTCTGAAAGTTCCCTCTTTTTTGGGAACCACAAACAGATTTGAGTAAAACCCCTGTCCCTGTTCCGATCGTGGAACTGGATGGATTACTCCCATTAACAAGAGCTCTTGTACGCAGCGTAGAAACGCCTCTTTCTTTGTCTGGATTGTTGACAATCTTGACAGATGAAATCTCTCTCTTGGAGGAGAGTATTTGAAGTCCAGTAGGTATCCCTGAGATATTATCTCTAGCGCCCAGGGATCCTGAACATCTCTTGCCCAAGCCTGGGCGAAGAGAGAAAGTCTGCCCCCCACTAGATCCGATCCCGGATCGGGGGCCCTCAATTCATGCTGTTTTAGGGGCAGCAGCAGGTTTCCTAGTCTGCTTGCCCTTGTTCCAGGACTGGTTAGGTTTCCAGCCTTGTCTGTAGCGAGCAACAGCTCCTTCCTGTTTTGGTGCAGAGGAAGTTGATGCTGCTCCTGCTTTGAAATTACGAAAGGAACGAAAATTAGACTGTCTAGTCTTGGCTTTGGCTTTGTCCTGAGGCAGGGCATGGCCTTTACCTCCTGTAATGTCAGCGATAATCTCTTTCAACCCGGGCCCGAATAAGGTCTGCCCTTTGAAAGGTATATTAAGCAATTTAGACTTAGAAGTAACATCAGCTGACCAGGATTTTAGCCACAGCGCCCTGCGTGCCTGAATGGCGAATCCTGAATTTTTCGCCGTAAGTTTAGTAAGATGTACTACGGCCTCCGAAATGAAAGAATTAGCTAGTTTAAGGACTCTAAGCCTGTCCGTAAGGTCGTCCAGAGTAGCTGAACCAATGTTCTCTTCCAGAGACTCAATCCAGAATGCCGCTGCAGCCGTGATCGGCGCAATGCATGCAAGGGGTTGCAATATAAAACCTTGTTGAACAAACATTTTCTTAATGTAACCCTCTAACTTTTTATCCATTGGATCTGAAAAAGCACAGCTATCCTCCACCGGGATAGTGGTACGCTTAGCTAAGGTAGAAACTGCTCCCTCCACCTTAGGGACCGTTTGCCATAAGTCCCTTGTGGTGGCGTCTATTGGAAACATTTTTCTAAATATCGGAGGGGGTGAGAACGGCACACCGGGTCTATCCCACTCCTTAGTAACAATTTCAGTAAGTCTCTTAGGTATAGGAAAAACCTCAGTACTCGTCGGTACCGCAAAATATTTATCCAACCTACACATTTTCTCTGGTATTGCAACTGTGTTACAATCATTCAGAGCCGCTAACACCTCCCCTAGTAATACACGGAGGTTTTCCAGTTTAAATTTAAAATTTGAAATATCTGAATCCAGTCTGTTTGGATCAGAACCGTCACCCACAGAATGAAGTTTTTCCGTCCTCATGTTCTGCCACCTGTGACGCAGTGTCTGACATGGCCCTAATATTATCAGCGCACTCTGTTCTCACCCCAGAGTGATCACGCTTACCTCTTAGTTCTGGTAATTTAGCCAAAACCTCAGTCATAACAGTAGCCATATCCTGTAATGTGATTTGTAATGGCCGCCCAGATGTACTCGGCGCTACAATATCACGCACCTCCCTCTGAGCGGGAGATGTAGGTACTGACACGTGAGGCGAGTTAGTCGGCATAACTCTCCCCTCGTTGTTTGGTGAAATTTGTTCAATTTGTACAGATTGACTTTTATTTAAAGTAGCATCAATACAGTTAGTACATAAATTTCTATTGGGCTCCACTTTGGCATTGCAACAAATGACACAGGTATCATCCTCTGAATCAGACATGTTTAACACACTAGCAAATAAACTTGCAACTTGGAAATACAATTCAATTAGAATAATATTAAAACGTACTGTGCCTTTAAGAAGCACAGAAGATTTATGACAGTTGAAAATTAATAAATTGAAACAGTTATAGCCTCAATCCTTGTAAACAACACAACTTTAGCAAAGGTTTAATCCCATTAGCAAAGATAACATTCTGAAAGCAGGAAACAAATTACAGAATAAACGTTTTTTATCTCAGTCAAACTATAATTCTCACAGCTCTGCTGAGAGAAATTACCTCCCTCAAAATAAGTTTTGAAGACCCCTGAGCTCTGTAGAGATGAACCGGATCATGCAGGGAATACAATGAGTTGCTGACTGAAATATTTGATGCTTAGTAAAAGCGCCAAAAAACGGCCCCTCCCCCTCACACACAGCAGTGAGGGAGAACAGAAACTGTCAGAAAACAGATTAAGCAACTGCCAAGTGGAAAAATAGTGCCCAAACATTTATTCACTCAGTACCTCAGCAAATGAAAACGATTTTACATTCCAGCAAAAACGTTAAACATAATCTCTAGTTATTAAACAGCTTTATGTATTTCATACAGTGTAATTCTAGTGAAGTACCATTCCCCAGAATACTGAAGTGTAAAGTATACATACATGACATTATATCGGTATGGCAGGATTTTCTCATCAATTCCATTGTCAGAAAATAAAAACTGCTACATACCTCTATGCAGATTTATCTGCCCGCTGATCTGAAGTTTACCTCTCCTCAGATGGCCGAGAAACAGCAATATGATCTTAACTACTCCGGCTAAAATCATAACAAAAACTCTGGTAGATTCTTCTTCAAACTCTGCCAGAGAGATAATAACACACTCCGGTGCTATTTTAAAATAACAAACTTTTGATTGAAGATATAAAACTAAGTATAATCACCATAGTCCTCTCACACATCCTATCTAGTCGTTGGGTGCAAGAGAATGACTGGGAGTGACGTAGAGGGGAGGAGCTATATACAGCTCTGCTGGGTGAATCCTCTTGCACTTCCTGTTGGGGAGGAGTAATATCCCAGAAGTAATGATGACCCGTGGACTGATCACACTTAACAGAAGAAATCTGATGACTTAGGAAATCCACCTCCCAGTTGTCGACTCCTGGGATGTGAATTGCTGAGAGATGGCAAGAGTGATCCTCCGCCCACCTGATTATTTTGGTTACTTCCATCATTGCTAGAAAACTCCTTGTTCCCCCTTGATGATTGACATAAGCTACAGTCGTGATGTTGTCCGACTGAAATCTGATGAATTTGGCTGCAGCTAGCTGAGGCCATGCCTGAAGCGCGTTGAATATCGCCCTCCGTTCCAGAATGTTTATCGGGAGAAGAGCTTCTTCCCGAGACCATAAACCCTGAGCTTTCAGGGAGTTCCAGACTGCACCCCAGCCCAACAGACTGGCATCGGTCTTTACGATGATCCACTCTGGTCTGCGAAAACACATTCCCCGAGACAGGTGATCCTGAGACAACCACCAGAGAAGAGAATCTCTGGTCCAACTAAATTTGAGGAGACAAATCTGCATAATCCCCATTCCACTGTTTGAGCATGCACAGATGCAGTGGTCTGAGGTGTATCCGTGCAAAAGGGACTATGTCCATTGCCGCTACCATTAGTCCGATTGTCTCCATGCACTGAGCTACAGATGGCCGAGGAATGGAATGAAGAGCTCGGCAAGTAGTTAAGAGTTAACCTTTCTGACCTCCGTCAGAAATATTTTAATTTCTACCGAGTCTATTAGGGTTCCTAGGAAGGTAACTCGTGAGGGGGGGAGAGAGAACTCTTTTTGATGTTCACCTTCCATCCGTGAGACCTCAGAAAGGCCAATACAATTTCCGTGTGAGACTTGGCTCTTTGGAAAGTCGACGCCTGAATTAAGATGTCTAGATAAGGCGCCACTGCTATGCCCCGCGGTCTTAGAACCGCCAGGAGGGACCCTAGCACCTTTGTGAAAATTCTGGGAGCAGTGGCCAACCCGAAAGTTAGAGCCACAAACTGATAATGCTTTTCCAGAAAGGCGAATCTGAGAAACTGGTGATGATCTTTGTGGATAGGAATATGTAGGTACGCATCCTTTAGATCCACGGTAGTCATATATTGACCCTCCTGGATCATTGGTAAGATTGTCCGAATGGTCTCCATCTTGAATGATGGGACTCTGAGGAATTTGTTTAGAATTTTGAGATCCAGGATTGGTCTGAAAGTTCCTTTTTTTTTTTGGGAACCACAAACAGGTTTGAGTAAAACCCCAGCCCTTGTTCCGCAATTGGAACTGGGTGGATCACTCCCATTGTATGTAGGTCTTCTACACAGCGTAAGAACGCCTCTTTCTTTGTCATGTCTGAAGACAGACGAGAAATATGGAACCTTCCCCTTGGAGGGGAGTCCTTGAATTCTAGAAGATATCCCTGGGATACAATCTCTAAGGCCCAGGGATCGTATACGTCTCTTGCCCAGGCCTGAGCGAAGAGAGAGAGTCTGCCCCCTACTAGATCCAGTCTCGGATCGGGGGCTACCCCTTCATGCGGTCTTAGAGGCAGCAGCAGGCTTCTTAGCTTTTTTACCCTTGTTCCAGCCCTGGTAAGGCTTCCAGGCTGCCCTGGGTTGTGAAGTGTTACCCTCTTGCTTTGCAGCAGGGTAGGATGAAGCAAGACCGCTCCTGAAATTCCAAAAGGAACAAAAATTATTTTGTTTGTTCTTCGTCTTGAAGGACTTGTCCTGGGGGAGAGCATGGCCTTTTCCCCCAGTGATTTCTGAAATAATCTCTTTCAATTCAGACCCGAAGAGGGTCTTTCCTTTGAAAGGGATGTTCAATAGTTTGGATTTTGACGACACATCGGCCGACCAGGACTTTAGCCATAACGCCCTGCGCGCTAAAATGGTGAAACCTGAATTTTTTGCCGCTAACTTAGCTATTTGGAAAGCGGCATCTGTGATAAAAGAATTAGCCCGCTTAAGAGCCTTAATTCTGTCCATAATGTCCTCATATGAGGTCTCCGTCTGGAGCGCATCTTCCAGCACCTCGAACCAGAAAGCAGCTGCAGTGGTTACAAGAACAATGCACGCTATAGGTTGGAGAAGAAAACCTTGTTGAACAAAAATTTTCTTAAAGTGAAGGTAAATTTTACTCTATCTGAAGACATAAATGTGTCTATTTTTACTATAAGAAGCTGATCACTAACTTTATTTTTCAATTTTTAATCAATATGATTATTATATGTATATTATTAAACTCCTACCGTTTCCATGTATGCTCCTCCCCACCTATATTTCCGGACTTTCAATGCTGTGACGTATAGAGCGGTCCCACCCGCTCTATACGTATCTCCCAAGCGCGTGCACGACCTTCATTTATACTGCGCATGCGCGAATCGGCGATTCTGACAACTTTTGCGCATGCGATAGTCTAAACTTTCCTGCACCAATGCGCATGCATAAGCAGACACTCATACAAGTCCTAATGACATGGAATACGCTTGCGCAAAATGGGAGCGCGTATCGAGTTTAAGATTGACACTCTAAATGTAACGCATGCGCAGTTTAAAAGGGAGACGGGTGACGTGGATTGACGGCCACCTAACGGCCAGAATTGCAATTGGATGTTAGGAGAACGTGATCTGGAGGTAAAAAAAAAAAAATAGAAAACGGGTTGAATCGGATCAGCTAAAAATCGTTATTTATTAGTGATAACTTTTGACATCGACATTTGTGTAAAAGATGATGAATGAAACTCCTACTAATTTTGGTCAATTAATCTAATTCAGGATAAAGAAAAAGGTAACTTAACCTTCACTTTAAGTAAACACTCTAAGATTTTATCCATAGGGTCTTCAAAAGCACAACGGTCTTCGATTGGTATAGTTGTGCGTTTAGCAAGTGAAGAAACAGCCCCCTCCACCTTAGGGACCGTCTGCCACGAGTCCCGCATGGGGTTAGATATGGGGAACATTTTCTTAAAAACAGGAGGGGGAACAAACTGAATACCTGGTCTATCCCACTCCCTAGAAACAATATCCACAATCCTCTAAGGGACCAGGAACACATCAGTGTAGACAGGAACCACCATAGGGTCGCAGTCATCCAGAGTAACTAATACATCCCTGAGCAATAAGCGGAGGTGTTCTAGTTAAAATTTAAAAGCCAACGTATCTGAGTCTGTCTGAGGAGCAACCTTTCCCGAATCGGAAATTTCTCCCTCAGACAGCACATCCCTCGCCCCCATTTCAGAGCGTTGTGAGTGTATATCGGATACGGCTACTAAAGCGTCAGAATGCTCAGAATCTGTTCTTAAAACAGAGCTACCACGCTTTGCAGGTAACACGGGCAGTTTAGATAAAAACACTGAGGGTATTATCCATGACTGCCGCGAAATCTTGTAAGGTAAAAGAGTTAGACGCACAAGAGGTGCTAGGCGTCGCTTGAGCGGGCGTAACTGGTTGTGACACTTGGGGAGAGGTTAACGGGTTAACCTCATTACCTTCTATCCGAGAATCATCTAGGGCCACATTTTTAAGTGCAACAATATGTTCTTTAAAGTGTATAGACATATCAGTACAAGTAGGACACATTCTGAGAGGGGGTTCCACCATGGCTTCTAAACACATTGAACAAGGATTTTCCTTAGTGTCAGACATGTTTAACAGACTAGTAGTAAGGCAAACAGGCTTAGAAATCACTTTAATCAACTAAAAGCACACTTTGCAAAAAACGTTACTGTGCCTTTAAGAGATAAAAAGGCACACAATTTTTCCAAAACAGTGAAAAATGCAGCAAACTTTTCGAAATTTTCACAGTATGTACCTAAAGCATTAGTAAGATTGCACCACTAGCAAGAAAAACGATTAACCCCTTAATGCCCAAACCAGAACGATATTAAGCCAACAGACCGGTTTAAACAAGTTCAGCACCTTGCCACAGCTCTGCTGTGGCCCTACCTGCCCTTAGGAGTCAGATTTGTGGGGAAAAACATAATTTATGTAAGAACTTACCTGATAAATTCATTTCTTTCATATTAGCAAGAGTCCATGAGCTAGTGACGTATGGGATATACATTCCTACCAGGAGGGGCAAAGTTTCCCAAACCTTAAAATGCCTATAAATACACCCCTCACCACACCCACAATTCAGTTTAACGAATAGCCAAGAAGTGGGGTGATAAGAAAGGAGCGAAAGCATCAAAAATAAGGAATTGGAATAATTGTGCTTTATACAAAAAAATCATAACCACCACAAAAAGGGTGGGCCTCATGGACTCTTGCTAATATGAAAGAAATGAATTTATCAGGTAAGTTCTTACATAAATTATGTTTTCTTTCATGTAATTAGCAAGAGTCCATGAGCTAGTGACGTATGGGATAGCAGATACCCAAGATGTGGAACTTCCACGCAAGAGTCACTAGAGAGGGAGGGATAAAATAAAGACAGCCAATTCCGCTGAAAAATTAATCCACTACCCAAATCAAAAGTTTCAATTTCTATAATGAAAAAAAAAACTAAAATTATAAGCAGAGGAATCAAACTGAAACAGCTGCCTGAAGTACTATTCTACCAAAAACTGCTTCTAAAGAAGAGAAAACATCAAAATGGTAGAATTTAGTAAAAGTATGCAAAGAAGACCAAGTCGTTGCTTTGCAAATCTGATCAACAGAAGCTTCATTCTTAAAATCCCAGGAAGTAGAAACTGGCCTAGTAGAATGAGCCGTAATCCTCTGAGGCGGGGATTAACCCGACTCCAAATAAGCATGATGAATCAAAAGCTTTAACCAAGATGCCAAAGAAATGGCAGAAGCCTTCTGACCTTTCCTAAAACCAGAAAAGATAACAAATAGACTAGAAGTCTGTCTGAAATCTGAATAGCTTCAACATAATATTTCAAAACTCTTAACACATCCAAAGAATGTAAGAATCTTACCAAATAATTCTTAGGATTAGCACACAATGAAAAGACAATAATTCCTCCACTAATGTTGTTAGAATTCACAACTTTAGGTGAAAATTGAAATGAGGACAGCAAAAACCACCTTATCCTGATGAAAAATCAGAACAAGGAGATTCACAAGAAAGAACAGATAATTTAAAAACTGTTCTAGCTGAAGAGATGTCTAAAAAGAACAATACATTCCATGAAAGTAATTAATGTCCAAAGAAAGCATATGCTCAAACAGAAGAGCCTGTAAAGCCTTCAGAATCAAATTAAGTCTCCAAAGAGGAGAAATTGGCTTAATGACAGGCTTGATACGAACCAAAGCCTGAACAAAACAATGAATATCAGAAAGATTTAGCAATTCTTACTGTGAAACAGCACAGGAAAAGCAGATATTTGTCCTTTCAAGGAACTTGCAGACAAAAACCTTATAAAGAAACTAAAAAATCCAAGGAATTCTAAAAGAATGCCAAGAGAATTCATAAGAAGAGCATCATGAGATGTAAATCTTCCAAATTCGATAATAAATCCTACTAGACACAGATTTACGAGCCTGCAACATAGTATTAATTACTGAGTCAGAGAAACTTCTATGACTAAGTGATACATTTTCATACCATCAAATTAATCATTTGAATTCCTGATGAAAAAAACGAATGTTAAGATATAAGGTCTGGCCTTAATGGAAGTAACCAAGATTGGCAACTGAACATCCGAACAAGAACCATATACCAAAACCTGTGTGGCCATGCTTGAGCCACCAGCCACACCAAAGATTGCTCTCTGATGATTTTGAAAATCACTCTAAAAAGAAGAACCAGAGATGAAAAAATATAGGCAGATTGAAAATTCCAAGGAAGTGTCAATGCATACACTACTTCCGCCTGAGGAGCCCCTGACCTGAATAGGCCCCTGGGAAATTCCTTGTTAAGATGAGATGCCAACAGATCTATTTCTGGAAGCCCTCACATCTGAAAAATTGAAAAACATATCTGGGTAAAAGGACCATTCTCCCGGATGTAAAGCTTGATTAACAGAGATAATCCGCTTCGCAATTGTCTATACATGGGAAAAAGACCACAGAAATTAGATAGGAGCTGAATTTAGCCCAAGCAAATATCCGAGATACTTCTGTAACAGCCTAAGAACTGATAGTCCCACCCTGATTATTGACATACGCCACAGTTGTGATATTGTCTGTCTGAAAAAACAATAAACGTCTCTTCTTCAAAAAGAAACCAAACTGAAGAACTCTGAGAATGCACGGAGTTCCAAAAATATAAAATGGTAATCTCGCCTCCTGAGATTTCCAAACCCCTTGTGCTGACCGAGATCCTCAGACAGCCCCCCGACCTAAAAGACTCGCATCTGTAGAGATCCTGGTCCAGGTTGAAAGAACCAAAGAGACCTGTAGAACTAAATGATGGTGATCTTAACCACCGAATCAAAGATATTTAAACATTAGGATTCAAAGATATAAAAAGTGATATCCTAGAATCCCTGCACCATTATTCAGCATAAGAAACTGGAAAGGTTTCCTAAATGAGCAAAGGGAATCAAATCCAATACTGCAGCCATGAATCCTAAAACTTCCATGCATATATAGCAACTTGAAGGAAATAATAGAGACTGAAAGTTCCGACAAACGGAACCCAATAAACTTGTCACTTGTCTGTTCAGAGACAAAAACATTGACACAATTTATCTGGAAACCTAAAAAAGGTGACCCATGTGTGAGGAATCAAGGCACTTTTGATAAAAAGATCCTCTAACCATGTCAACAAAGTGAATCGTATGAGATTCCACAGAATGAAAAGACTGAGCCAGTACCACAATGCCGTACAAATAAGGAATACTGAGAACCTTGAAAAGATTCTTAGAGCTGTCGCTAGACCAGAAGGAAAAGCAACAAATTGGTAATGCTTGTCAAAAAAAGAGAATCTCAGAAAATAAAAATAATCTGAATGAAAACAGAAAATGAAGATATGCATCTATTGTATCTAATATAAACAAAAAATGCCATCACTGACCAAAAAAGGCAGACAAGACCATATAAACACCATTCTAAAAGATGGTACATTTATATGACAATTCAAAAAGATTTTCTATCTTTGGAACAATGAATAGTCTTGAATAAAACCCCAAAACCCAGTTCCTAGAAATGGAACTGGAATAAATATCCCAGAAGACTCCAGGTCTGAGCAGCGGCTGAGCCTCAACGGTTGACCAGCCGCGCTTCACCAGTACACCAAAACATATAGGTCTGAAACACACTTCAGGAAAGTGTTAGTCTTACTGAAATAGCTGGAATACGATAGAGAAAAAAGACTTCTCACAGATGGTTTTACTCGGAATCCTATTCTGTACCCAAAGTCTAAGAAGTTTGGACCGAATAGAACCAAACAAATTTCAAAAAAGTCTTAACCTGCCCCTTACCAGCCAAGCTGGAAAAAGAACCGCACATACATGCAAATATGGGGAGCTGACTTTTAAAAGGCTTAATTGAATGAAGAAAAAAACTTCCAATTATAAACATGTTACTTGGGGAAGAATTCAGGATTCCGTTCCTTAGTAAGAACAGAAAACAAATATAAGCTTAAAGTTTTAGTCTTAGAACTCAATCTTGAAGCCCATAGTAACAGTTAAAGAATTGAATCCAATTATGAACCAAATAATTGATTGTCTTGGAAAAAAAGAAATATGGATTTTAGAAATCAAATTAGCATTCCAAGATTGAAATCACAAAGTTAGTCTAGCTAAAATAGCTAAAGACAGATTAAACCTCATTTGCGAAAATATTTAATAAAATGACAACACAAATGAAATTATTAGCATGTTAATTAAGTTAAAGGACCAGTCAACACACTGGACTTGCACAATCAACAAATGTAAGAAAACAAGACAATGCAATAGCACTTAGTCTGAACTTCAAATGAGTAGTAGATTTTGTCCTTTTAACAATGCTAAACAAATAATCCGATACTTGATCTTAAAGTATCCAACCAGAAAGATGAAGCAATTGCAACATCAGCCAAATAAATTACAGGTCTAAGAAAAGTACCTGAAAACAATTTTCCTTAAATAAGATACGACCATCTGAAGGAAAAAAATAAATACTATTTGCTATAAGAATAATAGTATATTTAGCAAAAGTAGAGATAGTCCCATTAACTAGGGGAATCTTTCCTCATAACTGAAAACTAACTGCCTATTCCATTCCCTAGTATCAGGAACTGGGAAAAAAAACAGAATTTATGCTTACCTGATAAATTACTTTCTCCAACGGTAGTCCGGTCCACGGCGTCATCCATTACTTGTGGGATATTCTCCTCCCCTACAGGGAAAGGCAAGGAGAGCACACAGCAAGAGCTGTCCATATAGCTCCCCCTCTGGCTCCGCCCCCCAGTCATTCGACCGACAGTTAGGAGAAAAAGGAGAAACTATAGGGTGCCGTGGTGACTAGTGTATAAAGAAAAAGAAAAAATTTTCAAACCTGATTAAAAAACCAGGGCGGGCCGTTGAACGGACACACCGTTGGAGAAAGTAATTTATCAGGTAAGCATAAAACAGAATTTATGTTTACCTGATAAATTACTTTCTCCAACGGTGTGTCCGGTCCACGGCGTCATCCTTATTTGTGGGATATTCTCTTCCCCAACAGGAAATGGCAAAGAGCCCAGCAAAGCTGGTCACATGATCCCTCCTAGGCTCCGCCTACCCCAGTCATTCGACCGACGTTAAGGAGGAATATTTGCATAGGAGAAACCATATGGTACCGTGGTGACTGTAGTTAAAGAAAATAAATTATCAGACCTGATTAAAAAAACCAGGGCGGGCCGTGGACCGGACACACCGTTGGAGAAAGTAATTTATCAGGTAAACATAAATTCTGTTTTCTCCAACATAGGTGTGTCCGGTCCACGGCGTCATCCTTACTTGTGGGAACCAATACCAAAGCTTTAGGACACGGATGAAGGGAGGGAGCAAATCAGGTCACCTAAATGGAAGGCACCACGGCTTGCAAAACCTTTCTCCCAAAAATAGCCTCAGAAGAAGCAAAAGTATCAAACTTGTAAAATTTGGTAAAAGTATGCAGTGAAGACCAAGTCGCTGCCCTACATATCTGATCAACAGAAGCCTCGTTCTTGAAGGCCCATGTGGAAGCCACAGCCCTAGTGGAATGAGCTGTGATTCTTTCGGGAGGCTGCCGTCCGGCAGTCTCGTAAGCCAATCTGATGATGCTTTTAATCCAAAAAGAGAGAGAGGTAGAAGTTGCTTTTTGACCTCTCCTTTTACCGGAATAAACAACAAACAAGGAAGATGTTTGTCTAAAATCCTTTGTAGCATCTAAATAGAATTTTAGAGCGCGAACAACATCCAAATTGTGCAACAAACGTTCCTTCTTTGAAACTGGTTTCGGACACAGAGAAGGTACGATAATCTCCTGGTTAATGTTTTTGTTAGAAACAACTTTTGGAAGAAAACCAGGTTTAGTACGTAGAACCACCTTATCTGCATGGAACACCAGATAAGGGGGAGAACACTGCAGAGCAGATAATTCTGAAACTCTTCTAGCAGAAGAAATTGCAACTAAAAACAAAACTTTCCAAGATAATAACTTAATATCAACGGAATGTAAGGGTTCAAACGGAACCCCCTGAAGAACTGAAAGAACTAAGTTGAGACTCCAAGGAGGAGTCAAAGGTTTGTAAACAGGCTTAATTCTAACCAGAGCCTGAACAAAGGCTTGAACATCTGGCACAGCTGCCAGCTTTTTGTGAAGTAACACAGACAAGGCAGAAATCTGTCCCTTCAGGGAACTTGCAGATAATCCTTTTTCCAATCCTTCTTGAAGGAAGGATAGAATCTTAGGAATCTTAACCTTGTCCCAAGGGAATCCTTTAGATTCACACCAACAGATATATTTTTTCCAAATTTTGTGGTAAATCTTTCTAGTTACAGGCTTTCTGGCCTGAACAAGAGTATCGATAACAGAATCTGAGAACCCTCGCTTCGATAAGATCAAGCGTTCAATCTCCAAGCAGTCAGCTGGAGTGAAACCAGATTCGGATGTTCGAACGGACCCTGAACAAGAAGGTCTCGTCTCAAAGGTAGCTTCCAAGGTGGAGCCGATGACATATTCACCAGATCTGCATACCAAGTCCTGCGTGGCCACGCAGGAGCTATCAAGATCACCGACGCCCTCTCCTGATTGATCCTGGCTACCAGCCTGGGGATGAGAGGAAACGGCGGGAACACATAAGCTAGTTTGAAGGTCCAAGGTGCTACTAGTGCATCCACTAGAGCCGCCTTGGGATCCCTGGATCTGGACCCGTAGCAAGGAACTTTGAAGTTCTGACGAGAGGCCATCAGATCCATGTCTGGAATGCCCCACAGCTGAGTGACTTGGGCAAAGATTTCCGGATGGAGTTCCCACTCCCCCGGATGCAATGTCTGACGACTCAGAAAATCCGCTTCCAGATTTTCCACTCCTGGGATGTGGATAGCAGACAGGTGGCAGGAGTGAGACTCCGCCCATAGAATGATTTTGGTCACTTCTTCCATCGCTAGGGAACTCCTTGTTCCCCCCTGATGGTTGATGTACGCAACAGTTGTCATGTTGTCTGATTGAAACCGTATGAACTTGGCCCTCGCTAGCTGAGGCCAAGCCTTGAGAGCATTGAATATCGCTCTCAGTTCCAGAATATTTATCGGTAGAAGAGATTCTTCCCGAGACCAAAGACCCTGAGCTTTCAGGGATCCCCAGACCGCGCCCCAGCCCATCAGACTGGCGTCGGTCGTGACAATGACCCACTCCGGTCTGCGGAATGTCATCCCTTGTGACAGGTTGTCCAGGGACAGCCACCAACGGAGTGAGTCTCTGGTCCTCTGATTTACTTGTATCTTCGGAGACAAGTCTGTATAGTCCCCATTCCACTGACTGAGCATGCACAGTTGTAATGGTCTTAGATGAATGCGCGCAAAAGGAACTATGTCCATTGCCGCTACCATCAAACCTATCACTTCCATGCACTGGAGAGGAACGGAATGAAGTATCCGACAAGAGTCTAGAAGTTTTGTTTTTCTGGCCTCTGTCAGAAAAATCCTCATTTCTAAGGAGTCTATTATTGTTCCCAAGAAGGGAACCCTTGTTGACGGAGATAGAGAACTCTTTTCCACGTTCACTTTCCATCCGTGAGATCTGAGAAAGGCCAGGACAATGTCCGTGTGAGCCTTTGCTTGAGGAAGGGACGACGCTTGAATCAGAATGTCGTCCAAGTAAGGTACCACAGCAATGCCCCTTGGTCTTAGCACAGCTAGAAGGGACCCTAGTACCTTTGTGAAAATCCTTGGAGCAGTGGCTAATCCGAAAGGAAGCGCCACGAACTGGTAATGCTTGTCCAGGAATGCGAACCTTAGGAACCGATGATGTTCCTTGTGGATAGGAATATGTAGATACGCATCCTTTAAATCCACTGTGGTCATGAATTGACCTTCCTGGATGGAAGGAAGAATAGTTCGAATGGTTTCCATCTTGAACGATGGAACCTTGAGAAACTTGTTTAAGATCTTGAGATCTAAGATTGGTCTGAACGTTCCCTCTTTTTTGGGAACTATGAACAGATTGGAGTAGAACCCCATCCCTTGTTCTCTTAATGGAACAGGATGAATCACTCCCATTTTTAACAGGTCTTCTACACAATGTAAGAATGCCTGTCTTTTTATGTGGTCTGAAGACAACTGAGACCTGTGGAACCTCCCCCTTGGGGGAAGCCCCTTGAATTCCAGAAGATAACCTTGGGAGACTATTTCTAGCGCCCAAGGATCCAGAACATCTCTTGCCCAAGCCTGAGCGAAGAGAGAGAGTCTGCCCCCCACCAGATCCGGTCCCGGATCGGGGGCCAACATTTCATGCTGTCTTGGTAGCAGTGGCAGGTTTCTTGGCCTGCTTTCCCTTGTTCCAGCCTTGCATTGGTCTCCAAGCTGGCTTGGCTTGAGAAGTATTACCCTCTTGCTTAGAGGACGTAGCACTTTGGGCTGGTCCGTTTCTACGAAAGGGACGAAAATTAGGTTTATTTTTTGCCTTGAAAGGCCGATCCTGAGGAAGGGCGTGGCCCTTACCCCCAGTGATATCAGAGATAATCTCTTTCAAGTCAGGGCCAAACAGCGTTTTCCCCTTGAAAGGAATGTTAAGTAGCTTGTTCTTGGAAGACGCATCAGCTGACCAAGATTTCAACCAAAGCGCTCTGCGCGCCACAATAGCAAACCCAGAATTCTTAGCCGCTAACCTAGCCAATTGCAAAGTGGCGTCTAGGGTGAAAGAATTAGCCAATTTGAGAGCATTGATTCTGTCCATAATCTCCTCATAAGGAGGAGAATCACTATCGACCGCCTTTATCAGCTCATCGAACCAGAAACATGCGGCTGTAGCTACAGGGACAATGCATGAAATTGGTTGTAGAAGGTAACCCTGCTGAACAAACATCTTTTTAAGTAAACCTTCTAATTTTTTATCCATAGGATCTTTGAAAGCACAACTATCCTCTATGGGTATAGTGGTGCGTTTGTTTAAAGTGGAAACCGCTCCCTCGACCTTGGGGACTGTCTGCCATAAGTCCTTTCTGGGGTCGACCATAGGAAACAATTTTTTAAATATGGGGGGAGGGACGAAAGGAATACCGGGCCTTTCCCATTCTTTATTAACAATGTCCGCCACCCGCTTGGGTATAGGAAAAGCTTCTGGGAGCCCCGGGACCTCTAGGAACTTGTCCATTTTACATAGTTTCTCTGGGATGACCAACTTGTCACAATCATCCAGAGTGGATAATACCTCCTTAAGCAGAATGCGGAGATGTTCCAACTTAAATTTAAACGTAATCACATCAGGTTCAGCTTGTTGAGAAATGTTCCCTGAATCAGTAATTTCTCCCTCAGACAAAACCTCCCTGGCCCCATCAGACTGGGTTAGGGGCCCTTCAGAACCATTATTATCAGCGTCGTCATGCTCTTCAGTATCTAAAACAGAGCAGTCGCGCTTACGCTGATAAGTGTTCATTTTGGCTAAAATGTTTTTTGACAGAATTATCCATTACAGCCGTTAATTGTTGCATAGTAAGGAGTATTGGCGCGCTAGATGTACTAGGGGCCTCCTGAGTGGGCAAGACTCGTGTAGACGAAGGAGGGAATGATGCAGTACCATGCTTACTCCCCTCACTTGAGGAATCATCTTGGGCATCATTGTCATTGTCACATAAATCACATTTATTTAAATGAATAGGAATTCTGGCTTCCCCACATTCAGAACACAGTCTATCTGGTAGTTCAGACATGTTAAACAGGCATAAACTTGATAACAAAGTACAAAAAACGTTTTAAAATAAAACCGTTACTGTCACTTTAAATTTTAAACTGAGCACACTTTATTACTGCAATTGCGAAAAAACATGAAGGAATTGTTCAAAATTCACCAAATTTTCACCACAGTGTCTTAAAGCCTTAAAAATATTGCACACCAAATTTGGAAGCTTTAACCCTTAAAATAACGGAACCGGAGCCGTTTTTAACTTTAACCCCTTTACAGTCCCTGGTATCTGCTTTGCTGAGACCCAACCAAGCCCAAAGGGGAATACGATACCAAATGACGCCTTCAGAAGTCTTTTCTAAGTATCAGAGCTCCTCTCACATGCGACTGCATGTCATGCCTCTCAAAAACAAGTGCGCAACACCGGCGCGAAAATGAGGCTCTGTCTATGATTTGGGAAAGCCCCTAAAGAATAAGGTGTCTAAAACAGTGCCTGCCGATATTATTATATCAAAATACCCAGAATAAATGATTCCTCAAGGCTAAATATGTGTTAATAATGAATCGATTTAGCCCAGAAAAAGTCTACAGTCTTAATAAGCCCTTGTGAAGCCCTTATTTACGATCTTAATAAACATGGCTTACCGGATCCCATAGGGAAAATGACAGCTTCCAGCATTACATCGTCTTGTTAGAATGTGTCATACCTCAAGCAGCAAGAGACTGCTCACTGTTCCCCCAACTGAAGTTAATTGCTCTCAACAGTCCTGTGTGGAACAGCCATGGATTTTAGTGACGGTTGCTAAAATCATTTTCCTCATACAAACAGAAATCTTCATCTCTTTTCTGTTTGAGTAAATAGTACATACCAGCACTATTTCAAAATAACAAACTCTTGATTGAATAATAAAAACTACAGTTAAACACTAAAAAACTCTAAGCCATCTCCGTGGAGATGTTGCCTGTACAACGGCAAAGAGAATGACTGGGGTAGGCGGAGCCTAGGAGGGATCATGTGACCAGCTTTGCTGGGCTCTTTGCCATTTCCTGTTGGGGAAGAGAATATCCCACAAGTAAGGATGACGCCGTGGACCGGACACACCTATGTTGGAGAAATTCTGTTTTCTCCAACATTGGTGTGTCCGGTCCACGGCGTCATCCATTACTTGTGGGAACCAATACCAAAGCTTTAGGACACGGATGAAGGGAGGGAGCAAATCAGGTTACCTAAACAGAAGGCACCACAGCTTGCAAAACCTGTCTCCCAAAAACAGCCTCCGAAGAAGCAAAAATATCAAATTTGTAAAATTTGGCAAAAGTGTGCAGAGAAGACCAAGTCGCTGCCTTACATATCTGATTAACAGAAGCCTCGTTCTTGAAGGCCCATGTGGAAGCCACAGCCCTAGTGGAGTGAGCTGTGATTCGTTCAGGAGGCTGTCGTCCGGCAGTCTCATAAGCCAATCGGATAATGCTTTTCAGCCAGAAAGAAAGAGGTAGCAATAGCTTTTTGTCCTCTCCTCTTACCAGAGTAAACGACAAACAAGGATGAGGTTTGTCTAAAATTCTTTGTTGCTTCTAAATAGAACTTTAAAGCACGGACTACATCTAAATTGTGTAACAAACGTTCCTTCTTTGAAACTGGATTCGGGCACAGAGAACGAACAACTATTTCCTGGTTAATATTCTTGTTGGAAACAACTTTTGGAAGAAAACCAGGCTTGGTACGCAAAATAACCTTATCTGAATGGAACACCAGATAGGGTGGATCACACTGCAAAGCAGATAATTCAGAAACTCTTCTAGCAGAAGAAATAGCAACCAAAAACAGAACTTTCCAAGATAGCAACTTGATATCTATGGAATGTAAGGGTTCAAACGGAACCCCCTGAAGTACTGAAAGAACTAAATTTAGACTCCAAGGAGGAGTCAAGGGTCTGTAAACAGGTTTGATTCTGACCAAAGCCTGTACAAAAGCTTGTACCTCTGGCACAGCTGCCAGTCTTTTGTATAACAAGACAGATAAAGCAGAAATCTGTCCTTTTAGAGAACTCGCTGACAATCCCTTATCCAAACCTTCTTGGAGAAAGGAGAGGATCTTAGGAATTTTAATCGTACTCCAGGAGAATCCCTTGGATTCACACCAACAGATATATCTTTTCCATATTTTATGGTAAATCTTTCTAGACACAGGTTTTCTGGCTTGGACCAGAGTATCTATCACTGAATCTGAAAACCCACGCTTGGATAAAATCAAACGTTCAATTTCCAAGCAGTCGGCTGCAGAGAAATTAGATTTGGATGTTCGAATGGACCTTGTACTAGAAGATCCTGTCTCAAAGGTAGCTTCCATGGTGGAGCCGATGACATATTCACCAGGTCTGCATACTAAGTCCTGCGCGGCCACGCAGGAGCTATCAGAATCACCGAGGCCTTCTCCTGTTTGATCCTGGCTACAAGCCTGGGAAGGAGAGGGAACGGTGGAAACGCATAAGCTAGGTTGAACGACCAAGGCGCCACTAATGCATCCACTAGAGTGGCCTTGGGATCCCTGGATCTGGACCCGTAGCAAGGAACCTTGAAGTTCTGACGAGACGCCATCAGATCCATGTCTGGAATGCCCCATAATTGAGTCAACTGGGCAAACACCTCCGGGTGGAGTTCCCACTCCCCCGGATAGAAAATCTGACGACTCAGATAATCCGCCTCCCAGTTGTCTACTCCTTGGATGTGGAGGATGTGGATTGCAGATAGGTGGCAGGAGTGATCCTCCGCCCATTTGATGATCTTGGATACCTCTCTCATCGCCAAGGAACTCCTTGTTCCTCCCTGATGGTTGATGTAAGCTATAGTCGTCATGTTATCTGACTGGAATCTTATGTATCCGGCCTTCGCTAGATGAGGCCAAGCCCGGAGAGCATTGAATATCGCTCTCAGTTCCAGGATGTTGATCGGGAGAAGAGACTCTTCCCGAGACCATAAACCCTGAGTTTTCAGGGAATCCCAGACCGCGCCCCAGCCTGATAGACTGGCGTCGGTCGTGACAATGACCCACTTTGGTCTGCAGAAACTCATTCCCTGAGACAGGTGATCCTGTCTACTGGAGCATGCACAGTTGTAATGGTCTTAGATGAATTCGAGCAAAAGGAACTATGTCCATTGCTGCAACCATCAACCCTACTACTTCCATGCACTGAGCTATGGAAGGCTGCAGAATAGAGAGAAGAACTTGACAAGCGTTTAGAAGCTTTGACTTTCTGACTTCTGTCAGGAAGATCTTTATTTCAAAAGAATCTATTATTGTTCCCAAAAAGGGAACTCTTGTCGAAGGAGACAGGGAACTCTTTTCTACGTTCACCTTCCACCCGTGAGATCTGAGAAAGGCTAGAACAATGTCTGTATGAGCCTTTGCCTTGGAAAGAGACGCTTGAATTAGAATGTCGTCCAGATAAGGTGCCACTGCAATGCCCCTTGGTCTTAGAACCGCTAGAAGGGACCCGAGCACCTTTGTGAAAATTCTGGGAGCAGTGGCTAGTCCGAATGGGAGAGCCACAAACTGATAATGTTTGTCCAGAAAGGCGAACCTTAGGAACTGATGATGATCTTTGTGGATAGGAATATGTAGATACGCATCCTTTAAATCCACGGTAGTCATATATTGACCCTCCTGGATTGTAGGTAAAATTGTTCGAATGGTTTCCATTTTGAACGATGGAACTCTGAGAAATTTGTTTAGAATTTTTAAATCCAGAATTGGTCTGAAAGTTCCCTCTTTGGGAACTACAAACAGATTTGAGTAAAAACCCCTGACCTTGTTCCACAGTTGGAACTGGGTGTATCACTCCCATCTTTAACAGGTCTTCTACACAATGTAAGAATGCCTGTCTACTTATTTGGTTTGAAGATAAGTGAGAAATGTGGAACCTTCCCCTTGGGGGTAGTTCCTTGAATTCTAGAAGATAACCCTGAGAGACTATTTCTAGTGTCCAGGGATCCTGAACATCTCTTGCCCAAGCCTGAGCAAAGAGAGAGTCTGTCCCCTACTAGATTCGGTCCCAGATCGGGGGCTACCCCTTCATGCTGTCTTGGTAGCAGCAGCAGGCTTCTTGGCCTGTTTACCCTTATTCCAGCCTTGCATTGGTTTCCAAGCTGGTTTAGTCTGGGAAGCGTTACCCTCTTGTCTAGAGGCTGCCGAGTTAGAAGCCGGTCCGTTCCTGAAATTGCAAAAGTTACGAAAATTGGACTTATTCTTAGCCTTGAAAGGCCTATCCTGTGGGAGGGCATGGCCCTTTCCCCCAGTGATGTCTGAAATAATTTCTTTCAATTCTGGCCCAAAAAGGGTCTTACCTTTGAAAGGGATATTAAGCAATTTTGTCTTGGAAGATACATCCGCCGACCAAGACTTTAGCCAGAGCACTCTGCGCGCCACAATTGCAAACCCTGAATTTTTCGCCGCTAATCTCGCCAACTGCAAAGCCGCGTCTAAAATAAAGGAATTGGCTAACTTAAGTGCGTGAATTCTGTCCATGACTTCCTCATACGGAGTCTCCCTACTGAGCGACTTTTCCAGTTCCTCGAACCAGAACCACGCCACTGTAGTGACAGGAATAATGCACGAAATAGGTTGAAGGAGGTAACCTTGCTGTACAAAAATCTTTTTAAGCAAACCCTCCAATTTTTTATCCATAGGATCTTTGAAAGCACAATTGTCCTCAATGGGAATGGTCGTGCGTTTGGCTAGTGTAGAAACCGCCCCCTCGACCTTAGGGACTGTTTGCCATATGTCCTTCCTGGGGTCGACCATAGGGAACAATTTCTTAAATATAGGAGGACGGACAAAAGGTATGCCTGGCTTCTCCCACTCCTTATTCACTATGTCCGCCACCCGTTTAGGTATCGGAAAGGCATCAGGGTGCACCAGGACCTCTAAGAACTTGTCCATCTTGCACAAGTTTTCTGGGATGACCAGAGTGTCACAATCATCCAGAGTAGATAGCACCTCCTTAACCCCTTAAGGACCAGCGACGTACCCTGTATGTCGCTGGCCTTTTTTTGGGACTTGATTGTTTTATAGCGTGGTCTTGCCACCAGCATTGAGACTGCTCTATTCCACAAAGCCTGTTGGAGGGAGGGCATTAATAGTGTGTTCTTGCTAGACTTGTGCTATTATGTCCTGAAAAAACCCTTAACGACCAGTGACATACAGGGTACATTGTGGTCATTAAGGGGTTAAGTAATACGCGGAGATGCTCTGATGTAAATTTAAATGTCACAACATCAGGTTCTGCCTGCTGAGAAATTCTTCCTGTATCAGAAATTTCTCCATCTGAGAAACCCTCCCTCACTGCCACTTCAGACTGGTGTGAGGGTATGACAGAAAAATTATCATCAGCGCCCTCCTGCTCTACAGTGTTTAAAACAGAGCAATCGCGCTCTCTCTGAAATGCTGGCATTTTGGATAAAAACATAATTTATGCTTACCTGATTAATTCCTTTCTCCTGTAGTGTAGTCAGTCCACGGGTCATCATTACTTCTGGGATATTAACTCCTCCCCAACAGGAAGTGCAAGAGGATCACCCAAGCAGAGCTGCTATATAGCTCCTCCCCTCTACGTCACACCCAGTCATTCGACCGAGAACCAAACGAGAAAGGAGAAACTATAGGGTGCAGTGGTGACTGGAGTATAATTTAAAAATTTATACCTGCCATAAAAAACAGGGCGGGCCGTGGACTGACTACACTACAGGAGAAAGGAATTTATCAGGTAAGCATAAATTATGTTTTCTCCTGTTAAGTGTAGTCAGTCCACGGGTCATCATTACTTCT
Organism: Bombina bombina; assembly: GCF_027579735.1. Taxonomy (NCBI): domain Eukaryota; kingdom Metazoa; phylum Chordata; class Amphibia; order Anura; family Bombinatoridae; genus Bombina; species Bombina bombina. The sequence continues at coordinate 146,184,149 of NC_069500.1, read as the reverse complement.
GGGATACCAATACCAAAGCTAAAGTACACGGATGACGGGAGGGACAGGCAGGATCTTTATACGGAAGGAACCACTGCCTGAAGAACCTTTCTCCCAAAAACAGCCTCCGAAGAAGCAAAAGTGTCAAATTTGTAAAATTTGGAAAAAGTATGAAGAGAAGACCAAGTTGCAGCCTTGCAAATCTGTTCAACAGAGGCCTCATTCTTAAAGGCCCAAGTGGAAGCCACAGCTCTAGTAGAATGAGCTGTAATTCTTTCAGGAGGCTGCTGTCCAGCAGTCTCATAGGCTAAACGTATTATGCTACGAAGCCAAAAGGAGAGAGAGGTAGCAGAAGCTTTTTGACCTCTCCTCTGTCCAGAATAAACGACAAACAGGGAAGAAGTTTGACGAAAATCTTTAGTTGACTGTAAATAAAATTTCAGGGCACGGACTACATCCAGATTGTGTAGAAGTCGTTCCTTCTTTGAAGAAGGGTTAGGACACAATGATGGAACAACAATCTCTTGATTGATATTCCTATTAGTGACTACCTTAGGTAAGAACCCAGGTTTAGTACGCAGAACTACCTTGTCTGAATGAAAAATCAGATAAGGAGAATCACAATGTAAGGCCGATAACTCAGAGACTCTTCGAGTCGAGGAAAAATCTTGGAAAGTTCTGTTTTTAATGGCTAACAATTTGATATCAATGGAATGAAGGGGTTCAAATGGAACACCCTGTAAAACGTTAAGAACTAAATTTAAGCTCCATGGTGGAGCAACAGTTTTAAACACAGGCTTAATTCTGACCAAAGCCTGACAAAAAGCCTGAACGTCTGGAACTTCTGACAGACGTTTGTGTAAAAGAATGGACAGAGCTGAGATCTGTCCCTTTAAGGAACTAGCAGATAAACCCTTTTCTAAACCTTCTTGTAGAAAAGACAATATCCTAGGAATCCTAACCTTACTCCATGAGTAACTCTTGGATTCGCACCAATGTAAGTATTTACACCATATTTTATGGTAAATCTTTCTGGTAACAGGTTTCCTAGCCTGTATTAAGGTATCAATTACTGAAAATCCACGCTTTGATAAAATCAAGCGTTCAATTTCCAAGCAGTCAGCTTCAGAGAAATTAGATTTTGATGTTTGAAAGGACCCTGAATCAGAAGGTCCTGTCTCAGAGGCAGAGACCAAGGTGGACAGGATGACATGTCCACTAGATCTGCATACCAGGTCCTGCGTGGCCACGCAGGCGCTATTAGAATCACCGATGCTCTCTCCTGTTTGATCCTGGCAATCAATCGAGGAAGCATCGGGAAGGGTGGAAACACATAAGCCATCCCGAAGGTCCAAGGTGCTGTCAAAGCATCTACCAGGACCGCTCCCGGGTCCCTGGACCTGGACCCGTAACAAGGAAGCTTGGCGTTCTGGCGAGACGCCATGAGATCTATTTCTGGTTTGCCCCATCGTCGAAGTATTTGGGCAAAGACCTCCGGATGAAGTTCCCACTCCCCCGGATGAAAAGTCTGACGACTTAGGAAATCCGCCTCCCAGTTCTCCACTCCCGGAATGTGGATCGCTGACAGGTGGCAAGAGTGAGACTCTGCCCAGCGAATTATCTTTGATACTTCCATCATCGCTAGGGAGCTTCTTGTCCCTCCTTGATGGTTGATGTAAGCTACATCCGTGATGTTGTCCGACTGAAACCTGATGAACCTCCGAGATGTTAACTGAGGCCAAGCCAGAAGGGCATTGAGAACTGCTCTCAATTCCAGAATGTTTATTGGAAGGAGACTCTCCTGAGTCCATGATCCCTGAGCCTTCAGGGAATTCCAGACAACGCCCCAACCTAGTAGGCTGGCGTCTGTTGTTACAATTGTCCAATCTGGCCTGCTGAAGGGCATCCCCCTGGACAGATGTGGCCGAGAAAGCCACCATAGAAGAGAATTTCTGGTCTCTTGATCCAGATTCAGAGTAGGGGACAAATCTGAGTAATCCCCATTCCACTGACTTAGCATGCACAATTGCAGCTGTCTGAGATGTAGGCGTGCAAAGGGTACTATGTCCATTGCCGCTACCATTAAGCCGATTACCTCCATGCATTGAGCCACTGACGGGTGTTGAATGGAAAGAAGGACACGGCAAGCATTTTGAAGCTTTGTTAACCTGTCTTCTGTCAGGTAAATCTTCATTTCTACAGAATCTATAAGAGTCCCCAAGAAGGGAACTCTTGTGAGTGGAAAGAGAGAACTCTTCTCTTCGTTCACCTTCCACCCATGCGACCTTAGAAATGCCAGTACTAACTCTGTATGAGACTTGGCAGTTTGAAAGCTTGACGCTTGTATCAGAATGTCGTCTAGGTACGGAGCCACCGAAATTCCTCGCGGTCTTAGTACCGCCAGAAGAGATCCCAGAACCTTTGTGAAGATTCTTGGAGCCGTAGCCAATCCGAATGGAAGAGCTACAAACTGGTAATGCCTGTCTAGGAAGGCAAACCTTAGATACCGGTAATGATCTTTGTGAATCGGTATGTGAAGGTAAGCATCCTTTAAATCCACTGTGGTCATATACTGACCCTTTTGGATCATGGGTAAGATTGTCCGAATAGTTTCCATTTTGAACGATGGCACTCTTAGGAATTTGTTTAGGATCTTTAAATCCAAGATTGGTCTGAAGGTTCCTTCTTTCTTGGGAACCACAAACAGATTTGAGTAAAACCCTTGTCCGTGTTCCGACCGCGGAACCGGGTGGATCACTCCCATTAGTAAAAGATCTTGTACACAGCGTAGAAACGCCTTTCTTTATTTGGTTTGTTGACAACCTTGAAAGATGAAATCTCCCTTTTGGGGGAGAGGTTTTGAAGTCCAGAAGATATCCCTGAGATATGATCTCTAACGCCCAGGGATCCTGGACATCTCTTGCCCAAGCCTGGGCGAAGAGAGAAAGTCAGCCCCCCACTAGATCCGTTCCCGGATCGGGGGCCCTCAATTCATGCTGTCTTAGGGGCAGCAGCAGGTTTTCTGGCCTGCTTGCCCTTGTTCCAGGACTGGTTAGGTTTCCAGCCTTGTCTGTAGCGAGCAACAGCTCCTTCCTGTTTTGGTGCAGAGGAAGTTGATGCTGCTCCTGCCTTGAAGTTAGGAAAGGCACGAAAATTAGACTGTCTAGCCCTAGGTTTGGCTCTGTCTTGAGGCAGGGCATGGCCTTTACCTCCTGTAATGTCAGCGATAATTTCTTTCAAACCGGGCCCGAATAAGGTCTGCCCCTTGAAAGGTATGTTAAGTAATTAAGATTTAGAAGTAACATCAGCTGACCAGGATTTTAGCCACAGTGCTCTACGTGCTTGAATGGCGAATCCGGAATTCTTAGCCGTACGTTTAGTTAAATGTACTACGGCATCTGAAATAAATGAATTAGCTAGCTTAAGGGTTTTAAGCTTGTTTGAAATCTCATCTATAGTTGCTGAGTCAAGAGTCTCTTCCAGAGACTCGGACCAAAATGCGGCCGCAGCCGTGACAGACGCAATACATGCAAGGGTTTGCAATATAAAACCTTGTTGAACAAACATTTTCTTAAGGTAACCCTCTAACTTTTTATCCATTGGATCTGAAAAGGCACAGCTATCCTCCACCGGGATAGTGGTACGCTTAGCCAGAGTAGAAACTGCTCCCTCCACCTTAGGGACCGTCTGCCATAAGTCCCGTGTGGTGGCGTCTATTGGAAACATTTTTCTAAATACAGGAGGGGGGGAAAAGGGTACACCGGGCCTATCCCACTCCTTAGTAATTATCTCTGTAAGCCTCTTAGGTATAGGAAATACGTCAGTACTCGCTGGTACCGCATAGTATCTATCCAGCCTACATAATTTCTCTGGGATTGCAACGGTGTTACAATCATTCAGAGCCGCTAATACCTCCCCTAGCAGTACACGGAGGTTTTCTAGTTTAAACTTAAAATTTGAAATGTCTGAATCCACTCTATTTGGATCAGATCCGTCACCTGCAGATTGAAGCTCTCCGTCCTCATATTCTGCAAATTGTGACGCAGTATCTGACATGGCCCTATTATTATCAGCGCACTCTGTTCTCACCCCAGAGTGATCTCGCTTACCTCTAAGTTCTGGTAATTTAGACAAAACTTCAGTCATAACATTAGCCATGTCCTGTAGGGTGATTTGTAATGGCCGCCCTGAAGTACTCGGCGTTACAATATCACGCTCCTCCCGAGCGGGAGATGCAGGTACTGACACGTGAGGCAAGTTAGTCGGCATAACTTCCCCCTCGTTGTTTGGTGAATGATGTTCAACTTGTACAGATTGACTTTTATTTAAAGTAGCATCAATGCAATTAGTACATAAATTTCTATTGGGCTCCACCTTGGCTTTTGCACATATAGCACAGAGATATTCCTCTGAGTCAGACATGTTTAACAAACTAGCAATTAGACTAGCAAGCTTGGAAATACTTTTCAACTCAATTTACAAGTATTATGTAAAACGTACTGTGCCTTTAAGAAGCACAGAAAAGAACTATGACAGTTGAATAACAATGAACCGGAGAAGTTATTAAAACCAAATTTTTCCCGGTAAAGGCATAAATTTAGCAAAGGATTGCCCCCATTAGCAATGGATAACTAACCCTTAATAGCAGAAAAAAATGAACAAAATATAAACGTTTTTTATCACAGTCAAAGCACAATCTCACAGGTCTGCTGTGAGTGATTACCTCCCTCAAAATAAGTTTTGAAGACCCCTGAGCTCTGTAGAGACGTTCCGGATCATGCAGGGAGAGGAACAGACTTGTGACTGAATTTCTAATGCGTAGCAAAAGCGCCAAAATAGGCCCCTCCCCTTCACACACAACAGTGAGGGAAGTTCAGTAAAACTGTTTTAAATTTAAAATAAACGACAGCCATGTGGAAAATAGTGCCCAAAACAATTTTTCACCAAGTACCTCAGATAATTAAACGATTTAACATGCCAGCAAACGTTTAAAATCTAATAATATGAAATGTCATTAAAAAGCCTGCTGCTAGTCGTTCCCACTGCAAGTTAGGCTAAAAGTTATATGCATACAGTATTGTCCCAGTGAAGTGCCATTCCCCAGAATACTGAAGTGTAAACATATATATACATAACAGCCTGATACCAGTTGCTACTACTGCATTTAAGGCTGAACTTACATTATATCGGTATTGGCAGTATTTTCTCAGTCAATTCCATTCCTCAGAAAATAATATACTGCAACATACCTCTTTGCAGGTGGAACCTGCCCGCTGTCCCCTGATTTGAAGTTTACCTCACTCCTCAGAATGGCCGAGAACAGCAAAATGAATCTTAGTTACGCTGACTAAGATCATACAAAAACTCAGGTAGATTCTTCTTCAAATTCTACCTGAGAAGGAACAACACACTCCGGTGCTGTTTAAAATAACAAACTTTTGATTGAAGGTATAAAAACTAAGTATAATCACCACAGTCCTCTCACACATCCTATCTATTAGTTGGGTGCAAGAGAATGACTGGGTGTGACGTAGAGGGGAGGAGCTATATAGCAGCTCTGCTTGGGTGATCCTCTTGCACTTCCTGTTGGGGAGGAGTTAATATCCCAGAAGTAATGATGACCCGTGGACTGACTACACTTAACAGGAGAAATATTAGCTATGGAGTTATCCATTACTGCCGTCAATTGTTGCATAGTAACAAGCATTGGCGCGCTAGAAGTACTAGGGGTCGCCTGCGCGGGCATAACTGGTATAGACACAGAAGGAGAAGATGTAGAACTCTCTCTACTTCCTTCATCTGAGGAATCATCCTGGGCAACCTTACTATTTGTGACAATACTGTCCTTACTGTGTTTGGACGCTATGGCACAATTATCACATATTTGAAGGGGGAACCACATTGGCTTCCATACATACAGAACATGATCTATCAGAAGGTACAGACATGTTACACAGGCTTAAACTGGTTAATAAAGTACAAAAACCGTTTTAAAACAAAACCGTTACTGTCTCTTTAAATGTTAAACAGGGCACACTTTATTACTGAATATGTGAAAAACTATGAAGGAATTATCCAATCTTTACCAAATTTTCACCACAGTGTCTTAATGCATTCAAAGTATTGCACCCCAATTTTCAAGCTGTTAACCCTTAAAATGTGGAAATCGGAGCCGTTTGCAATTTTAACCCCACTACAGTCCCAGCCACAGCCTTTGTTGTGACTTCAACTATCCCAGGGGGGTATTTCAAGCCTTCTAGGAACTTTTTCAGTGGACACCAGACCCTCTCACATGCATCTGCATGCACTGTACTTAAAAGAAACTGTGCAATAATGGCGCGAAAATGAGGCTCTGCCTAATACAGTTAAAGGCCCTTCCTGACTGGGAAGGTGTCTAAACTAGTGCCTGGCAATAAAAACGTTCCCCAAACAATAAAAGTGTGAAAATTAATTCAAACTTTCCAAATATAACTTAAAGTGAATGTAAAGTCAGCTTCCTGTCTAAACATATGTGTAACAAATGTTAATAAAAAAGTGGACTTTCATTCATCAATTGCTAATTTTTTCAATCGTTACCTTTATTTTCACTAATTTATCCTGTTTCTCGTTATCATCCTCCACCCGGCACTTGCGCTCCATTCCTGTTGTTTATAACGGACGTCTTACTAGCCAATAACGTCTCTAACCACAGGGGGACCCACCCCCTTAGAATGACGTAAGAAGTCCTTTTTGCGCATGCGTTCGATTCTGGTTGAAAGCTAATTTATCGTCAGCTCGTGCACATTTCGCGCATGCGCAATAGAACAGTATACGGAGTCCTGTCATTTCCTAACTATTTCAGCACTCGGTAAGTTGATATGAAAGGGCTCCGTATATAAGTCCATTGTACATTGTATATAAGTACTTTGAAATACAGTTAGATGGCTTGAGAAAAGTAATTGATTTTATATTATAGAAAGTGACTTACACTCGATATGTATTTCTCTGCTAATTGGCGGTATAACAGGCTGGGGTGTTAGGAGATACTGTCCGCTTCGCAACGATAGTTTTCATTGAATGGACTCATTCAATGAATACTATATTTTTTGACAGCGGAAACCGGAATAACGCATGCGCAATGGCAATAGTAAATGGGAGCGCGCATTGCTGATACGTAAACAGCGGGTGGGACCGCTGTTTACGTAATATGGAGGAGAATCAGGAAACAGTGAGTGGGAGGAGTGGGTAAAGTAAATGAAGCATATTTACGATATGAAATTAGAAATAAATGATTACTTTTAGTAAAAAATTATTGTGGCGGTATGCTTAATAGGATGATTGTCTACATAACTATATCATCCAAACCGGATAAATTGACATTCACTTTAAATAAACAATCGATTTAGCCCTTAAGAGTGTCCACCAGTTAATAGCCCATAATAAGCCCTTTATTCTTTCTAAGTCTAAGAAAATGGCTTACCGATCCCCATAAGGGAAAAAACAGAATTTATGTTTACCTGATAAATTTCTTTCTCCAACGGTGTGTCCGGTCCACGGCGTCATCCTTACTTGTGGGATATTCTCTTCCCCAACAGGAAATGGCAAAGAGCCCAGCAAAGCTGGTCACATGATCCCTCCTAGGCTCCGCCTACCCCAGTCATTCGACCGACGTTAAGGAGGAATAATAGCATAGGAGAAACCATATGGTACCGTGGTGACTGTAGTTAAAGAAAATAAATTATCAGACCTGATTAAAAAACCAGGGCGGGCCGTGGACCGGACACACCGTTGGAGAAAGAAATTTATCAGGTAAACATAAATTCTGTTTTCTCCAACATAGGTGTGTCCGGTCCACGGCGTCATCCTTACTTGTGGGAACCAATACCAAAGCTTTAGGACACGGATGAAGGGAGGGAGCAAATCAGGTCACCTAAATGGAAGGCACCACGGCTTGCAAAACCTTTCTCCCAAAAATAGCCTCAGAAGAAGCAAAAGTATCAAACTTGTAAAATTTGGTAAAAGTGTGCAGTGAAGACCAAGTCGCTGCCCTACATATCTGATCAACAGAAGCCTCGTTCTTGAAGGCCCATGTGGAAGCCACAGCCCTAGTGGAATGAGCCGTGATTCTTTCGGTA
>NC_069500.1:145670431-145686585 GCF_027579735.1 Bombina bombina | reverse complement strand
TTAAATGATTCCTCAAGGCTAAATATGTGTAATATATGAATCGATTTAGCCCAGAAAAAGTCTACAGTCTTAATAAGCCCTTGTGAAGCCCTTATTTACTATCTTAATAAACATGGCTTACCGGATCCCATAGGGAAAATGACAGCTTCCAGCATTACATCGTCTTGTTAGAATGTGTCATACCTCAAGCAGCAAGAGACTGCTCACTGTTCCCCCAACTGAAGTTAATTCCTCTCAACAGTCCTGTGTGGAACAGCCATGGATTTTAGTAACGGTTGCTAAAATCATTTTCCTCATACAAACAGAAATCTTCATCTCTTTTCTGTTTCAGAGTAAATAGTACATACCAGCACTATTTTAAAATAACAAACTCTTGATTGAATAATAAAAACTACAGTTAAACACTAAAAAACTCTAAGCCATCTCCGTGGAGATGTTGCCTGTACAACAGCAAAGAGAATGACTGGGGTAGGCGGAGCCTAGGAGGGATCATGTGACCAGCTTTGCTGGGCTCTTTGCCATTTCCTGTTGGGGAAGAGAATATCCCACAAGTAAGGATGACGCCGTGGACCGGACACACCTATGTTGGAGAAATTACCTCCCTCAAAATAAGTTTTGAAGACCCCTGAGCTCTGTAGAGATGAACCAGATCATGCAGGGAATACAATGAGTTGCTGACTGAAATATTTGATGCATAGTAAAAGCGCCCCTCCCCCACACACACAGCAGTGAGGGAGAACAGAAACTGACAGAAAAACAGATTTAAGCAACTGCCAAGTGGAAAAATGGTGCCCAAACATTTATTCACTCAGCAAATGAAAACGATTTTACATTCCAGCAAAAACGTTAAACATAATCTCTAGTTATTAAACAGCTTTATGTCTTTCTTACAGTGTAATTCTAGTGAAGTACCATTCTCCCAGAATACTGAAGTGTAAAGTATACATACATGACATTATATCGGTATGGCAGGATTTTCTCATCAATTCCATTGTCAGAAAATAAAAACTGCTACATACCTCTATGCAGATTCATCTGCCCGCTGATCTGAAGTTTACCTCACTCCTCAGATGGCCGAGAACAGCAATATGATCTTAACTACTCCGGCTAAAATCATAGCAAAACTCTGGTAGATTCTTCCTCAAACTCTGCCAGAGAGGTAATAACACACTCCGGTGCTATTTTAAAATAACAAACTTTTGATTGAAGATATAAAACTAAGTATAATCACCATAGTCCTCTCACACGACCTATCTAGTTGCTGGGTGCAAGAGAATGACTGGGAGTGACGTAGAGGGGAGGAGCTATATGCAGCTCTGCTGGGTGAATCCTCTTGCACTTCCTGTAGGGGAGCAGTTAATATCCCAGAAGTAATGATGACCCGTGGACTGATCACACTTAACAGAAGAAATAGGCCCTTCCCACTCATACTACAACAGTGGAAAGCCTCAGGAAACTGTTTCTAGGCAAAAATAAAGCCAGCCATGTGGAAAAAATTAGGCCCCAATAAAGTTTTATCACCAAGCATATATAAAAAACGATTAAACATGCCAGCAAACGTTTTATATAGCATATCTATAAGGGTATTACCCCTGAGAGTAATCATGATACCAGTCGTTATTAAATCACTGTATTCAGGCTTAACTTACATTTATCAGGTATCAGCAGCATTTTCTAGCATTTCCAATTCTAGAAAAAATTTTAACTGCACATACCTCATAGCAGAGTAAACTGCACGCCATTCTCCCTCTGAAGTTACCTCTCTCCTCAGATATATGTGAGAACAGCAATGGATCTTAATTACAACCTGCTAAGATCATAGAAAACTCAGGCAGATTCTTCTTCTATCTCTGCCTGAGATAAAACAGTACAACTCCGGTACCATTTAAAAATAAACTTTTGATTAAAGAAAATGAACTATTTTTCACCACTCTCTCTTACTACCTCCATGCGCGTTGAGAGTTGCAAGAGAATGACTGGATATGGTAGCGAGGGGAGGAGCTATATAATAGCTCTGCTGTGGGTGTCCTCTTGCAACTTCCTGTTGGGAATGAGAATATCCCACAAGTAATGGATGATCCGTGGACTGGATACACCTTACAAGAGAAATAAAGTAAGGAGACCCATACTGCAATGCCGAGAGTTCTGACACTCTGCGTGAAGAAATAACAAGAAATAAAACTTTACAAGGTAACTTAATATCTAAGGAATGCATAGGTTCAAACTGATCCCCTTGAAGAACCTTAAGAACTTAATTAAGACTCCAGGGAGGATTAACTGGTTTGAACACAGGCCTGCTCCTGACCAAAGCCTGACAAAAAGATTGCACGTCTGGTACGTCCGCCAGACGCTTGTGTAACAAAATAGACAAGGCAGACATTTGACCCTTTAGGGAACTAGATAATCCTTTCTCCAAACCCTCTTGGAGAAAAGAAAAATTCTAGGTATCCTAACCCAACTCCAAGAGTAGCCCTTGGATTCACACCAATAGAGATATTTACGCAATATCTTGTAGTAAATTTTCCTAGTTACAGGCCTACGTGCCTGAATCATGGTCTGACCGATTTTGAAAAGCCCGCTTAGATAAAATTAAGCGTTCAATCTCCAAGCAGTCAGCTTCAGAGAAACTAGATTCTGATGAAGGAAGGGCCCTTAAAGTAGAAGGTCCTTCCTCAACGGAAGTTTCCAAGGTGGATGAGATGGCATGTCCACCATATCTGCATACCAAATCCTGCGAGGCCAAGCCGGTGCCATGAGCATCACTGACACCCTCTCCTGCTTGATTCGAGCAATGACTCAAGGAAGATGAGCAAACTGAGGAAATAGGTATGCTAGACTGAAGGTCCAAGGTACCGCCAAGGTGTCTATCCGTACAGCCTAAGGGTCCCTGGACCTTGATCCGTACCATGGAAGCTTGGCATTCCGACGACTTGCCATGAGATCCAATTCCGGCTGACCACATCTGAGAATCAGGCTGGAAAATAACTTCCGGATGGAGTTCCCACTCCCCCGGGTGAAAGGTCTGCCTGCTCAGTTGTCCACCCCTGGGATGTGGGTCGCCGACAAACAAGAGTGAGTTTCCTCCCACCGAAGAATTTTGGCTACCTCCTTCACTGCCAAGAAACTCTGCGTTCCTCCCTGATGATTGATGTAAGCCACTGAAGTTATGTTGTCCGACTGGAGCCTGATAAACTGGGTCGAGGCTATTTGAGGGCAGGCCAGAAGAGCATTGAGGATCGCTCTCCGCTCCAGAATGTTGATTGGTAGAACAGACTGAGTCCAAACTCAGAGTCTTTAGGGAGCCCCAGACTGCTCCCCATCCCAGAAGGCTGGTGTCTTGTCACAATTACCCAAGAGGGTCTGTGAAAGTAGGTTCCCTGGGAGAGGTGATCCCAACCACCATTGAAGAGAATCCCTTGGCTCCTGTTTTAGTAGTATTCAAGGAGACAAATCTGCATTATCTCCGTTCCATTGACGGAGCATGTTTAGCTGCAGAGGTCTGATATGGAAACGAGCCAACGGGATGATGTCCATTGCCGCTACCATCAGCCCGACTACCTCCATGTACTGACCCACTGATGGCCGAGGAGCAGACTGAAGCGATAGACAGGAATCAAAAATCTTTGATTTCCTGACTGTCAGAAAAATCTTCATTGAGACGAAATCTATTATGATTCCCAAGAAGGTTACCCTTGTACTTGGAACTAAGGAGCTCTTATCCAAATTTACCTTCCAACCGTGAGATCGCAGGAAGGATAACAACATTTCCGTGTGGGACCTTGCTAGTGTAAAGGATGGCGCCTGGACCAGAATGTCGTCCACATAGGGCGCCACTGCAATGCCCTGTAATCGAAGCACCGCCAACAGAGATCCCAGAATCTTTGAGAAAATTTTGGAAGCTGAGGCAAGACCGAAAGGAAGAGCTACGAATTTAAAGTGTTTGTCTAGGAAGGCAAACCTTAGAAAACTGATGATCCCTGTGAATGGGGACATGCAGGTACGCATCCTTTAAGTCCACAGTTGTCATAAATTGGCCCTCTTGGACCAAAGGGAGAATGGAACGAATTTGTTTAGACTCTTAAGATCTAAAATTGGTCTGAAGGTTCCCTCTTTTTTGGTAACCACGAACAGGTTGGAATAAAATCCCAGACCCCGTTCCTGCATCGGAACAGGAACTATCACTCCCAGGGTGCTGAGGTCCCCAGAGACAGAACTTTTTTTCCCTTTCTGCGATGAGATTTTTTTAGTGAAAATTTTTATGCAGGTCATTTTTAAATAAAATAAAATTGTAAATTTGTCAGTTACACTAAAGCACCAGATCAATTGCAATGTGTTGGCTAACTGGAGAATAAAGCAATATTTAAAAGTTGTATAATCTAGTGAAGTAGTTGAAAACTGCATTGCCAATTAGCTGCAGACGAAAAAGTAACTGTAAAATGTCTCTTGAATTAATTTGTTTCCTTTTCTCTTAGTCTAACATAGAAATGTAGTAATAAAAAAGGTGCTTTGCTCATACTAACAGCTTACATTCAGAGAAAAACAGCTTTGCAGACTGTGAAAAGCTAGGGAACCAGCTTGCAAAAATCTCATATCCAGGCAACAATCAATGCACTGCTGCTTTGCAGCACTACTGCATATTTGATTGTTGTCTTCAAACAGCACTTTGCTCTAGATGCACTGTGTTAAGGAAAACTTATACAATGCAGCCAGAGAACAGCTCTGTTTAAAAAGAACAGCCTAATGTGGAGCAGCACTGAAAAGTTAAAGGGCTAACAGTTCCTGTTCTTTCTTCAGACATGCTGCATTTTCTGCGATGACATCTCAAATCACTCTATGTTCTGCCTTGGGGCTGAGGTCCCTTACACATTATTGTAAGAACGCCTCTCTCTGTCTGGTCTGCAGATAATCTTGAAAGCAGAAACCTGCCTCTGGGAGGAAAACTTTTTTACTCTAGTTTGTATCCCTGGGACACTATTTCTACTGCCCAGGGATCCTGAACATCTCAAGCCCAAGCGAAAAAGGAAAGTCTGCCCCCTAACAGACCCGGATCGGGGGCATGCCCTTCATGCTGTTTTTGATTCAATAGCAGGCATTTTGGATTGTTTTCCTTTATTCCAAGCCTGGTTGGGCCTCCAGGAGGGTTTGGACTGCTCCTGCTTGGAGGCGGAAACGGAAGAACTTCCTTTGAAATTTCGAAAGGACCGAAAATTACTTGACGTCCCTTTTGCTTGTTTCTCTTATACTGAGGAAGGTGACCCTTTCCTCCCGTGTTATCAGATTATCTCCGTCAAGCCTGGTCCAAACAAGGTCTTCCCCTTGTAAGGAATCGCTAGAAGTTTAGACTTAGGACACATCCGCAGCCCAAGGCTTTAACCATAAGGCTCTGCGAGCTAAGACAGCAAATCCTGAAATCTTTGCTCCCAGTTTGATAACCTGTAGGGAAGCATCAGTAATAAAGGAATAAGCCAACTTAAAGGGACACTGAACCCAAAAAAAATTTTTTCGGGGTTCAGATAGAACATGCAATTTAAGCAACTTTCCAAATTACCCCTAGTATCAAATTCTTCATTCTCTTTGTATCTTTATTTGAAAAGCAAGAATGTAAGTTTAGATGCCGGCCCATTTTTGGTTAACAAACTGGGTTGTCCTTGCTGATTGGACAGCACCAATAAACAAGTGCTGTCCATGGTCTGAACCATAAATTTGCTGCCTCCTTTATTAAATGAAGTTAATTAGAAAGTTGCTTAAAATTGCATGCTCTGATAAATTGGGTTCAGTGTCCCTTTAAGGGCTTTTATCCTATCCTGAATTTCATCAAGGGGAGTGTCTGTCCTAATAGCATCAGACAACGCATCAAACCAGTATACCGCCGCGCTAATGACGGTAGCAATGCACACTGCAGGTTACCATTGTAACGCCTGATGTACGTACATCTTGAGTAACCCCTCCAGTTTTTTATCCATCGGATCCTTAAAGGCACAACTATCCTCTATGGGTATAGTAGTTTTCTTGGCCAGAGTGGAAACTGCTCCTTCCACCTTGGGTACGGTTTGCCAAGACTCCTTGATAAGAGTCTGCAATGGGAAACATCTTTTTAAATATAGGAGGAGAAAGGGGGGGGGCGGAGCTGGCAGCCAAAGTAACAAGACGTGCATCATGAGAGCTCCTGAATTTATTTAACCTTTTTGGAACTAATATCCAACATATTACATTACTCTGGAAAGCAGAAATATGAAGATATTGATAACAATTTCTCCCACCAGTATAATCAGATTATTGGCCATGTCCACATTTTGATCCAGGCGGCTGGTTGAGTCCTTGATAACCTACTAAATCCCTGCAAGCACGCTTGAAAGAGCAACTAATATTAGAGTTGACCCTGTTTCAATCATTTCAACCCGCAACATGGAGGACTTCACTGCCGCATTGCTTATCTTTGAAAAGTTTAGGGAATCGTTTATACAGGAGTTGGTCCACCTAACCCAGTCTACTCAACCTAAGTACGCCATAATGGCTGAAGACACCAGTAGTGTGCAATTTCAGAACAATAGCGATTATATGCAGCCCTTTGCGGGCTCCACACTGGATGTAGGTGATTTGGAGAACTCCCCTCTACAACCTCACAGACTTGAGGACACTACACTAACCCTGCTTGCTGGCCCATGTAGAGAAAAACCAAACCCATAGACCTGGACTGCAATCACATGGGGGTCTACTGGATGCGACCGGAGGAGGTGATGATAGGCGAGTCAAACAATGAGGCAGACGATAGCGGTGGGGCACGGGAACACCAGGAAACGCTGCTTTTGGGATCACTGCAGTGGAGACAGACATCTGTAGGCTGGATTAGTGAGAAGCAGTGGCGCGCTGACCCGACTAGCTCTGCAACCAGCATTAGGACATTTTTCATTCCCTCTGAGATAGACAATCTGTGCTCGTTCTGCTCTCCAATAATCCAGGGTCAACCAGTGACTAATTTCACGGGCCCCAGAGAGAAGCATACTACAACTGAGACAGTCTGATAAGGTGTGGAGTGGGATAAAATAAATAAGTTTGGTGAGGAGCTACCTAGCTCTGATCAGAGACATCAGCTACAGAGTCCGATATTTAGTCAACACGGGATAGATAGCAAGTTATATGTTTATGCGTTTTATCCTCTCACGTTTAAACTGCTCGTTTTTCTACCATGCAGGTCTAAATTACCAGTTTATACAATTTGCAATAAGAAAACGTTAATCGTAATTTTTCACTACTCAACCTGTAAAACATATATGTATTGCAATCTATGGGTGATAGTTGTATATAGTAGGCTGAGGCTAATACATTACTGAATATTACACCCTCACATTATAACAAGCCAAGTGCCGAATTCTCATTCTTCTGTCAAGGGGTATAGGGCCCGTACCCATATAACAGAATTATGTTAAAGGGACAGTCTACCACAGAATTGTTGTTTTAAAAACAGAATTTATGCTTACCTGATAAATTACTTTCTCCAACGGTGTGTCCGGTCCACGGCGTCATCCATTACTTGTGGGATATTCTCCTCCCCTACAGGGAAAGGCAAGGAGAGCACACAGCAAGAGCTGTCCATATAGCTCCCCCTCTGGCTCCGCCCCCCAGTCATTCGACCGACGGTTAGGAGAAAAAGGAGAAACTATAGGGTGCCGTGGTGACTGTAGTGTATAAAGAAAAAGAAAACATTTTCAAACCCGATTAAAAAAACCAGGGCGGGCCGTGGACCGGACACACCGTTGGAGAAAGTAATTTATCAGGTAAGCATAAATTGTTTTCTCCAACATTGGTGCGTCCGGTCCACGGCGTCATCCATTACTTGTGGGAACCAATACCAAAGCTTTAGGACACGGATGAAGGGAGGGAGCAAATCAGGTTACCTAAACAGAAGGCACCACAGCTTGCCAAACCTTTCTCCCAAAAACAGCCTCCGAAGAAGCAAAAATATCAAATTTGTAAAATTTGGCAAAAGTGTGCAGAGAAGACCAAGTCGCTGCCTTACATATCTGATTAACAGAAGCCTTGTTCTTGAAGGCCCATGTGGAAGCCACAGCCCTAGTGGAGTGAGCTGCGATTCATTCAGGAGGCTGCCGTCCGGCAGTCTCATAAGCCAATCGGATAATGCTTTTCAGCCCGAAAGAAAGAGGTAGCAATAGCTTTTTGTCCTCTCCTCTTACCAGAGTAAACGACAAACAAGGATGAGGTTTGTCTAAAATTCTTTGTTGCTTCTAAATAGAACTTTAAAGCACGGACTACATCTAAATTGTGTAACAAACGTTCCTTCTTTGAAACTGGATTCGGGCACAGAGAAGGAACAACTATTTCCTGGTTAATATTCTTGTTGGCAACAACTTTTGGAAGAAAACCAGGCTTGGTACGCAAAATAACCTTATCTGAATGGAACACCAGATAGGGTGGATCACACTGCAAAGCAGATAATCCAGAAACTCTTCTAGCAGAAGAAATAGCAACCAAAAACAGAACTTTCCAAGATAGCAACTTAATATCTATGGAATGTAAGGGTTCAAACGGAACCCCCTGAAGAACTGAAAGAACTAAATTTAAACTCCAAGGAGGAGTCAAGGGTCTGTAAACAGGTTTGATTCTGACCAAAGCCTGTACAAAAGCTTGTACTTCTGGCACAGCTGCCAGTCGTTTGTATAACAAGACAGATAAAGCAGAAATCTGTCCTTTTAGAGAACTCGCTGACAATCCCTTATCCAAACCTTCTTGGAGAAAGGAGAGGATCTTAGGAATTTTAATCTTACTCCAGGAGAATCCCTTGGATTCACACCAACAGATATATCTTTTCCATATTTTATGGTAAATCTTTCTAGACACAGGTTTTCTGGATCTATCACTGAATCTGAAAACCCATGCTTGGATAAAATCAAACGTTCAATTTCCAAGCAGTCAGCTGTAGAGAAATTAGATTTGGATGTTCGAATGGACCTTGTGCTAGAAGATCCTGTCTCAAAGGTAGCTTCCATGGTGGAGCCGATGACATTCACCAGGTCTGCATACCAAGTCCTGCGTGGCCACGCAGGAGCTATCAGAATCACCGAGGCCTTCTCCTGTCTGATCCTGGCTACAAGCCTGGGAAGGAGAGGGAACGGTGGAAACGCATAAGCTAGGTTGAACGACCAAGGCGCCACTAATGCATCCACTAGAGTGGCCTTGGGATCCCTGGATCTGGACCCGTAGCAAGGAACCTTGAAGTTCTGACGAGACGCCATCAGATTCATGTCTGGAATGCCCCATAATTGGGTTAACTGGGCAAACACCTCCGGGTGGAGTTCCCACTCCCCCGGATAGAAAATCTGACGACTCAGATAATCCGCCTCCCAGTTGTCTACTCCTGGGATGTGGAATGCAGATAGGTGGCAGGAGTGATCCTCCGCCCATTTGATGATCTTGGATACCTCTCTCATCGCCAAGGAACTCCTTGTTCCTCCCTGATGGTTGATGTAAGCTACAGTCGTCATGTTATCTGACTGGAATCTTATGTATCCGGCCTTCGCTAGATGAGGCCAAGCCCGGAGAGCATTGAATATCGCTCTCAGTTCCAGGATGTTGATCGGGAGAAGAGACTCTTCCCGAGACCATAAACCCTGAGTTTTCAGGGAATCCCAGACCGCGCCCCAGCCTGAGACTGGCGTCGGTCGTGACAATGACCCACTTTGGTCTGCAGAAACTCATTCCCTGAGACGGTGATCCTGTCTACTGGAAAATGCACAGTTGTAATGGTCTTAGATGAATTCGAGCAAAAGGAACTATGTCCATTGCTGCAACCATCAACCCTACTACTTCCATGCACTGAGCTATGGAAGGCTGCAGAATAGAGAGAAGAACTTCACAAGCGTTTAGAAGCTTTGACTTTCTCACTTCTGTCAGGAAGATCTTCATTTCTAAAGAATCTATTATTGTTCCCAAAAAGGGAACTCTTGTTGACTGAGACAGGGAACTCTTTTCTACGTTCACCTTCCACCCGTGAGATCTGAGAAAGGCTAGAACAATGTCTGTATGAGCCTTTGCCTTGGAAAGAGACGCTTGAATTAGAATGTCGTCCAGATAAGGTGCCACTGCAATGCCCCTTGGTCTTAGCACCGCGAGAAGGGACCCGAGCACCTTTGTGAAAATTCTGGGAGCAGTGGCTAGTCTGAATGGGAGAGCCACGAACTGATAATGTTTGTCCAGAAAGGCGAACCTTAGGAACTGATGATGATCTTTGTGGATAGGAATATGTAGATACGCATCCTTTAAATCCACGGTAGTCATATATTGACCCTCCTGGATTGTAGGTACAATTGTTCGAATGGTTTCCATTTTGAACGATGGAACTCTTAGAAATTTGTTTAGAATTTTTAAATCCAGAATTGGTCTGAAAGTTCCCTCTTCTTTGGGAACTACAAACAGATTTGAGTAAAAACCACTGACCTTGTTCCACAGTTGGAACTGGGTGTATCACTCCCATCTTTAACAGGTCTTCTACACAATGTAAGAATGCCTGTCTACTTTTTTGGTTTGAAGATAAGTGAGAAATGTGGAACCTTCCCCTTGGGGGTAGTTCCTTGAATTCTAGAAGATAACCCTGAGAGACTATTTCTAGTGTCCAGGGATCCTGAACATCTCTTGCCCAAGCCTGAGCAAAGAGAGAGAGTCTGTCCCCTACTAGATCCGGTCCCGGATCGGGGGCTACCCCTTCATGCTGTCTTGGTAGCAGCAGCAGGCTTCTTGGCCTGTTTACCCTTATTCCAGCCTTTCATTGGTTTCCAAGCTGGTTTAGTCTGGGAAGCGTTACCCTCTTGTCTACAGGCTGCCGAGTTAGAAGCCGGTCCGTTCCTGAAATTGCAAAAGGAACAAAAATTGGGCTTATTCTTAGCCTTGAAAGGCCTATCCTGTGGGAGGGCATGGCCCTTTCCCCCAGTGATGTCTGAAATAATTTCTTTCAATTCTGGCCCAAAAAGGGTCTTACCTTTGAAAGAGATATTAAGCAATTTTGTCTTGGAAGATACATCCGCCGACCAAGACTTTAGCCAGAGCGCTCTGCGCGCCACAATTGCAAACCCTGAATTTTTCGCCGCTAATCTCGCTAACTGCAAAGCGGCGTCTAAAATAAAGGAATTAGCTAACTTAAGTGTGTGAATTCTGTCCATGACTTCCTCATACGGTGTCTCCCTACTGAGCGACTTTTCCAGTTCCTCGAACCAGAACCACGCCGCTGTAGTGACAGGAATAATGCACGAAATAGGTTGCAGGAGGTAACCTTGCTGTACAAAAATCTTTTTAAGCAAACCCTCCAATTTTTTATCCATAGGATCTTTGAAAACACAATTGTCCTCAATGGGAATGGTAGTGCGTTTGGCTAGTGTAGAAACCGCCCCCTCGACCTTAGGGACTGTTTGCCATATGTCCTTCCTGGGGTCGACCATAGGGAACAATTTCTTAAATATAGGAGGAGGGACAAAAGGTATGCCTGGCTTCTCCCACTCCTTATTCACTATGTCCGCCACCCGTTTAGGTATCTGAAAGGCATCAGGGTGCACCGGGACCTCTAGGAACTTGTCCATCTTGCACAAGTTTTCTGGGATGACCAGATTGTCACAATCATCCAGAGTAGATAGCACCTCCTTAAGTAATGCGCGGAGATGCTCTGATTTAAATGTCACAACATCAGGTTCTGCCTGCTGAGAAATTCTTCCTGTATCAGAAATTTCTCCATCTGAGAAACCCTCCCTCACTGCCACTTCAGACTGGTGTGAGGGTATGACAGAAAAATTATCATCAGCGCCCTCCTGCTCTACAGTGTTTAAAACAGAGCAATCGCGCTCTCTCTGAAATGCTGGCATCTTGGATAAAATATTAGCTATGGAGTTATCCATTACTGCCGTCAATTGTTGCATAGTAATAAGCATTGGCGCGCTAGAAGTACTAGGGGTCGCCTGCGCGGGCATAACTGGTATAGACACAGAAGGAGAAGATGTAGAACTCTCTCTACTTCCTTCATCTGAGGAATCATCCTGGGCAACCTTACTATTTGTGACAGTACTGTCCTTACTGTGTTTGGACGCTATGGCACAATTATCACATATATTTGAAGGGGGAACCACATTGGCTTCCATACATACAGAACATGATCTATCAGAAGGTACAGACATGTTACACAGGCTTAAACTGGTTAATAAAGTACAAAAACTGTTTTAAAACAAAACCGTTACTGTCTCTTTAAATGTTAAACAGGGCACACTTTATTACTGAATATGTGAAAAACTATGAAGGTATTATCCAATCTTTACCAAATTTTCACCACAGTGTCTTAATGCATTCAAAGTATTGCACCCCAATTTTCAAGCTGTTAACCCTTAAAATGTGGAAACCGGAGCCGTTTGCAATTTTAACCCCACTACAGTCCCAGCCACAGCCTTTGTTGTGACTTCAACTATTCCAGGGGGGTATTTCAAGCCTTCTAGGAACTTTTTCAGTGGACACCAGACCCTCTCACATGCATCTGCATGCACTGTACTTAAAAGAAACGGTGCAAAAATGGCGCAAAAATGAGGCTCTGCCTAATACAGTGAAAGGCCCTTCCTGACTGGGAAGGTGTCTTAACTAGTGCCTGGCGATAAAAAACGTTCCCCAAATAATAAAAGTGTGAAATCCACTTCAAACTTTAAATAAAAACTTAAATAAACAATCGATTTAGCCCTTAAGAGTGTCCACCAGTTAATAGCCCATAATAAGCCCTTTATTCTTTCTAAGTCTAAGAAAATGGCTTACCGATCCCCATGAGGGAAAAATGACAGCCTTCCAGCATTACACAGTCTTGTTAGAAAAATGGCTAGTCATACCTTGAGCAGAAAAGTCTGCAAACTGTTCCCCCCCAACTGAAGTTCTCTCATCTCAACAGTCCTGTGTGGGAACAGCAATCGATTTTAGTTACTGCTGCTAAAATCATACTCCTCTTTTAAACAGAACTCTTCATCTCTTTCTGTTTCAGAGTAAATAGTACATACCAGCACTATTTTAAAATAACAAACTCTTGATAGAAGAAATAAACTACAACTAACACCACAAACTCCTCACCATCCCCGTGGAGATGCTACTTGTTCAGAGCGGCAAGGAGAATGACTGGGGGCGGAGCCAGAGGGGGAGCTATATGGACAGCTCTTGCTGTGTGCTCTCCTTGCCTTTCCCTGTAGGGAAGGAGAATATCCCACAAGTAATGGATGACACCATGGACCGGACACACCAATGTTGGAGAAAGATAGATAATCCCTTTATTACCCATTCCCCGGTTTTGCATAACCAACACAGTTATATTAATACTTTTTACCTCTGATTACCTTGTATCTAGGAACCTTCTTCCAGCCCCTGTTCACATGACTGTGACTGTTTATTATCTATTGTCTTACATTTAGCATTGTGTTGTGCTAGATCTTAAATAACCCCCAGTGCCTGAACACAGTGTTATCTATATGGCCCACGTGTACTTTCTGTTTCTTTGTGTTGGAAAGATTTAAAAAGCATGTGATAAGAGGCAGCCCTCAAACGCTTAGAAATTAGCATATGAGCCTACCTATGTTTAGTTTCAACTAAGAATACCAAGAGAAAAAAGCAAATTTGATGATAAAAGTAAATTGGAAAGTTGATTAAAAATTAAAAGTCCTATCTGAATAATGAAAGTTTAATTCATACTAGACTATCCCTTTAAACTAGATATTCTCACTTCGGGACACTATTATTACAGTCCTGTATATTCCATGTCCGCAACTAGTCACAGTCATACTCTTCATTATACTAAATATACTTGCACCCTACCTAATACCATAATCCACTTCAGCAATTAAGCACCTCCCTCCCCCCATGCTAATATAACTAGTGGCAACATTTGAACTGTGAGCGGCCACATTCACAGTGAAGCATTCAGAATTGCGTTTAGCCTATATCCCGCATAGTTAGTTAATAGATTATCTGTAAACATGTGACTTGTCTTCTCATGCTCCTGTTTTGTAAGTATTACTAATAGACTTTTTCAAAGTTATATTATTGCTCAAAAGTTCATGGTATTTTCCAAGGTCCTTAAAGTTTTGTTATCTAAAATCTTTTAACTAGGAATGTTGTATGTTGTCTAATCTGGTCTTTTAGACTAAGTTGGGGCAAAGTTAGCTTGATAGAGATTTTCATAGTAAAGCAGTCTGAGTTACATTCGTGGTCCCAACTTCCGCCACTGGATGGCAGTCACAGCCTGATGAACCATACGATATATATTTAGGGTAATGGGGAATAAATACAGAGACTGATATACAGTACACTATGTCATCCTTTCTATTCGTAGGGTTATATACTTTTCAAGGCGGAGGAATCTATATCCTTCAAGCTCAATGTCATTGATGGCTCGAGATATATGTTGAGACTCCCCTCTCAAACCTGGTTATGCTACATAGTTCGCCTGTTACTAATACCTTTGCTATCCTGTCCCCCTTTCAGCTTTACACAATATTAGAATTTTATTAGCTCTTATATCCTACAAGTGAAAAATATAACAAATCTATTTACGTGTTACTGCAGGTAGTATGTCTGTACGCAATTGACGTGTTAGAGGGGGATATTATATTTATACCAAGATTTGGGCAAATAATGTTATCTTGCTGCGCCGTCAGCGGCCGAGTTGGTGCAGTTTAGACCATAAATACTATTTCCAATAGGAATTCCTATAGTCTTACAATTTCTAATTGCCATAACGGCCATCTTTACATACTGTTTGCGGTGTGACTATAATTTTTATATAAGTCAATCCATAGATGACAACTCTTTCTCCACATACATGTATATGTCTCTAGCTTAAAGGGACACTCAATCAAAATTAAACTTGCGGGGGGGCGGGGCCAACCGCCAAAGAGATCAGTCGCATCTGAACAGAGCTCCAGGATTATGGATTAAAGAATTGCAAATATCCCTATACCATAAGCCTATTACTATATCTAAGAGCTCATGAGCACTCGCTTAAGCATGCAGTGGGAAGAGCAACCATCTACAGAAGAGATATATGCAACTTTAATCTTACGACTCTACTGGGTTGTAGGCGCAGCCATTTTCTCTCCAGGCCCTCACACAGAAGCATAGGCTGACGGCAGATTCAATGACCTACAATATGTTCCCTCTGTGGATGTCATAGCCATTATTATTCTTTATCTCTACGGGCTAACCTATAAACCCATTGATATAACTGACAGCCTGTTGTGACCAGCTTTTGTCGCAGTGTGGTTTACAAGATGGACGCCATCAGCATGCTTGGGGACTTAGCTCGCATGCTAGCAAAACACCACGCTGCCTTTGCGGAGACCTTATACATTGCGCTCGACACAAGCGACATCTGTGTGCCTCAGCTGTCAGCACAGCCGACTCCCGGTACGGAGAGTAGCGCTTTGGTACCCTGGTGTCAGGGTGAGGACGTTTTACACAGTGATACTCCATTTTCTACAACGGCGGTAAGAGACTTATACTTGAGGCCTGATGCCTGTGAAACACAGCTCGGTTCACAGATCCTTTACGGCTGCAAGCAGGTCGCGCTGACCTCCATATTGGTGCCTGTGAGAAATGCACATATTGAGGGCGCTAATTACCATCTGGTCTGCCGTGATATTAGCCCCACAGAACTTGGAACAAAGTCAGTATTAGAAGAAATCTCCCCCCTGCGACAACATCTTTGTCTCGCTCAGGCAACCGGGTATGTGACTTCTCTGGCACCTAAAGGGAATCTGCTCCCCAAGTTCACTGCAAAGTTATGGAAAGCAGACATAGGGAAAGTGAGTGAACCTACGACTAGGGAGGCTATATGTCTTGAAGGGGAGGACAGGCAGCCTCTGAGAGAGGTTATCATCACGAAGCTCTTATCGGCTATAGAAAATCACACAGGATCGCAGAATACCGATGTTCGCCTTGCCACGATTGTGAGTAAAGGGACCCCAGGGCAGGGAGAAGCAGAGACAGACTTTCTGGTTCCATCTGTGACAACGGCCTCTATTCCAAGAGACTTACAAGCATGGCCACACTTGCAGCACTCATCTTGCTGTCTCCATTATGCAATTGGCGTTGGGTAAAGTAAAGGTGTCTCCCTTAGTAAGTGGGAGATGAAATTT
>NC_069500.1:145600431-145662931 GCF_027579735.1 Bombina bombina | reverse complement strand
AACGCCTTGAAGAACATTAAGAACTAAGTTTAAGCTCCACGGCGGAGCAACAGACTTAAACACAGGCTTAATCCTAGTTAAAGCCTGACAGAAAGCCTGAACGTCTGGAACTTCAGCCAGACGTTTGTGTAGAAGAATAGACCGAGCAGAAATCTGTCCCTTTAACGAACTAGTAGATAAGCCCTTTTCTAAACCCTCTTGTAGAAAGGACAATATCCTAGGAATACTAACCTTACTCCATGAGTAACTCTTGGATTCGCACCAATGTAAATATTTACGCCATATTTTATGGTAAATTTGTCTGGTAACAGGCTTCCTAGCCTGTATTAAGGTATCAATAACCGACTCCGAGAAACCACGCTTTGATAGAATCAAGCGTTCAATCTCCATGCAGTCAGCCTCAGAGAAATTAGATTTGGATGTTTGAAAGGACCCTGAATTAGAAGGTCCTGTCTCAGAGGCAGAGACCATGGTGGACAGGACGACATGTCCACTAGGTCTGCATACCAGGTCCTGCGTGGCCACGCAGGCGCTATCAGAATCACCAAAGCTCTCTGTTTGATCTTGGCAATCAAACGAGGAAGCATTGGGAATGGTGGAAACACATAAGCCATGTTGAAGACCCAAGGGGCTGTCAGAACATCTATAAGCACCGCTCCCGGGTCCCTGGACCCGTAACAAGGAAGCTTGGCGTTCTGACGAGACGCCATGAGATCCAGATCTGGTTTGCCCCAACGACGAACCAGTTGAGCAAAGACCTCCGGATGAAGTTCCCACTCTCCCGGATGAAAAGTCTGGCGACTTAGAAAATCCGCCTCCCAGTTCTCCACGCCTGGGATGTAGATCGCTGACAGGTGGCAAGAGTGAGACTCTGCCCAGCAAATTATCTTTGAGACTTCCAACATCGCTAGGGAACTTCTGGTTCCCCCTTGATGGTTGATATAAGCCAAAGTCGTGATGTTGTCCGACTGAAATCTGATGAACCTCAGAGTTGCTAACTGAGGCCAAGCTAGGAGAGCATTGAATATTGCTCTTAACTCCAGAATATTTATTGGGAGGAGTTTCTCCTCCTGAGTCCATAATCCCTGAGATTTCAGGGAATTCCAGACTGCTCCCCAGCCTAGAAGGCTGGCGTCTGTTACAATCGTCCAATCTGGCCTGCGAAAGGTCATCCCCTTGGACAGATGTGGCCGAGAGAGCCACCATAGAAGAGAATCTCTGGTCTCTTGATCCAGATTTAGTAGGGGGGACAAATCTGAGTAATCCCCGTTCCACTGACTTAGCATGCACAATTGCAGCGGTCTGAGATGCAGGCGCGCAAATGGTACTATGTCCATTGCCGCTACCATTAAGCCGATTACTTCCATGCACTGAGCTACTGACGGGTGTGGAATGGAGTGTGAAGGACACGGCAAGCATTTAGAAGTTTTAATAACCTGGCCTCTGTCAGGTAAATTTTCATCTCTACAGAATCTATAAGAGTCCCTAGAAAGGGAACTCTTGTAAGTGGTAATAGAGAACTCTTTTCTACGTTCACCTTCCACCCATGCGACCTCAGAAATGCCAGAACTATCTCTGTATGAGACTTGGCAGTTTGAAAACTTGATGCTTGTATCAGAATGTCGTCTAGGTACGGAGTCACCGCTATGCCTCGCGGTCTTAGTACCGCCAGAAGTGATCCTAGAATTTTTGTAAAGATTCTTGGAGCCGTAGCTAATCCGAAGGGAAGAGCTACAAACTGGTAATGCCTGTCTAGGAAGGCAAATCTCAAATACCAGTAATGGTCCTTGTGAATCGGTATGTGAAGGTAGGCATCCTTTAAGTCCACCGTGGTCATGTACTGACCCTCTTGGATCATGGGAAGGATGGTTCGAATAGTCTCCATTTTGAATGATGGAACTCTTAAAAATCCTAAACAAATTTCTAAGTCCAAGATTGGTCTGAAGGTTCCCTCTTTTTTGGGAACCACAAATAGATTTGAATAGAATCCCTGCCCGTGTTCCGTCCGCGGAACTGGGTGGACTACCCCCATTAGTAAGAGGTCTTGTACACAGCGTAGAAACGCCTCTTTCTTTGTTTGGTTTGCTGATAACCTTGAAAGATGAAATCTCCCCCGTGGAGGAGAAGTCTTGAAGTCCAGGAGATATCCCTGGGATATGATCTCCAACGCCCAGGGATCCTGGACATCTCTTGCCCAAGCCTGGGCGAAGAGAGAAAGTCTGCCCCCCACTAGATCCGTTTACGGATAGGGGGCCCTCTCTTCATGCTGTCTTGGGGGCAGCAGCAGGTTTCTTGGCCTGCTTGCCCCTGTTCCAGGACTGGTTAACTTTCCAGCCCTGCCTGTAACGAGCAACAGCTCCTTCCTGTTTTGGAGCGGAGAAAGTTGATGCTGCTCCTGCCTTGAAGTTACGAAAGGCACGAAAATTAGACTGTTTGGCCTTTGATTTGGCCCTGTCCTGAGGTAGAGCATGGCCCTTACCTCCCGTAAAGTCAGCAATAATTTCTTTCAAGCCGGGCCCGAATAAGGTCTGCCCTTTGAAAGGAATATTAAGCAATTTAGATTTAGAAGTCACGTCAGCTGACCAGGATTTAAGCCATAGCGCTCTGCGCGCTTGGATGGCGAATCCGGAGTTCTTAGCCGTAAGTTTGGTTAAATGCACAACGGCATCAGAAACAAATGCGTTAGCTAGCTTAAGTGTTTTAAGCTTGTTCATTATTTCAACCAATGGAGCTGAGCGAATGGCTTCTTCCAGAGACTCAAACCAGAATGCTGCCGCAGCAGTGACAAGCGCAATGCATGCAAGGGGCTGTAAAATAAAACCTTGTTGAACAAACATTTTCTTAAGGTAACCCTCTAATTTTTTATCCATTGGATCTGAAAAGGCATAACTATCCTCCACCGGGATAGTGGTACGCTTAGCTAAAGTAGAAACTGCTCCCTCCACCTTAGGGACCATCTGCCATAAGTCTCGTGTGGTGGCGTCAATAGGAAACATTTTCCTAAATATGGGAGGAGGGGTAAAAGGCACACCAGGTCTATCCCACTCCTTGCTAATAATCTCTGTAAGCCTTTTTGGTATAGGAAATACGTCAGTATACACCGGTACCGCATAGTATTTATCCAACCTACATAATTTCTCTGGAATTGCAACCGTGTTACAATCATTCAGAGCCGCTAATACCTCCCCTAGCAATGTGCGGAGGTTCTCTAGCTTAAATTTAAAATTGGAAATCTCTGAATCCAGTCTCCCTGGATCAGATCCGTCACCCACAGAATGAAGCTCTCCGTCCTCACGTTCTGCAAACTGTGACGCAGTATCTGACATGGCTCTCATCTCATCCGCGCGCTCTATCCTTAACCCAGAGCTATCGCGCTTGCCTCTTAAATCTGGCAACTTAGATAATACTTCTGTCATAACAGTAGCCATGTCTTGCAAAGTGATTTGTAAGGGCCTCCCTGATGTACTTGGCGCCACAAAATCACGCACCTCCTGAGCGGGAGGCGCAGGTACTGACACGTGAGGAGAGTTAGTCGGCATAACTTCCCCCTCGTCGTCTGGTGATAATTTCTTTACATGTAAAGATTGACTTTTATTCAAAGTAGCATCAATGCAATTGGTACACAAATTTCTATTGGGCTCCACATTGGCCTTTAAACATAGTGAACAAAGAGATTCATCTAAGTCAGACATGTTTAAACAAACTAGCAATGAGACTAGCAAACTTGGAAATACTTTTCAAAATTAATTTACAAGCAATATAAAAAAACGTTACTGTGCCTTTAAGAAGCACAGAAAAACTGACACAGTTGAAATAACAATGAACAAAAAAAGTTATAGCAACCAAATTTTCACAGTAAATGTATTAAGTTAGCAAAGGATTGCACCCACCAGCAAATGGATGATTAACCCCTTAGTACCCAAAAACGGATAACAATTATATAATTAACGTTTTTCTCACAGTCAAATACACTGTCACAGGACTGCTGTGCCTGATTACCTCCCTCAAAATGGATTTTGAAGACCCCTGAGCTCTCTAGAGACGATCTGGATCATGGAGGATGAAGTAGACAGATGTGACTGAATTTTTACTGCGCAAAAAAGCGCTAAAATAGGCCCCTCCCACTCATATTACAACAGTGGGGAAGCTCAGAAACTGTTTCTATGCAGAAAACAAAAATGGCCATGTGGTAAAAATCAAGCCCCAATAAGTTTTATCACCAAGTACCTCACAAAAATCGATTAACATGCCAGTAAACGTTTTAAACATACATTTGAAAGTTATGTATTATTAATAAGCCTGCTACCAGTCGCATTTACTGCAGTTAAGGCTCATACATTATTTCAGTATTTACAGTATTTTCAGAGTCAATTCCATTCCTTAGAAAATACATTCAGTGCACACACACACCAGCCTGATACCAGTCGCTATCGCTGCATTTAAGGCTGAACTTACTTTACAATGGCATCAGCAGTATTTTCTCAGTCAATTCCATTCCTCAGAAAATAATTTACTGCACATACCTATTTGTTGCAGGGGGACCCTGCATGCTATTCCCCTTCTCTGAAGTTACCTCACTTTTCCTCAGATGAGAACAGCCAGTGGGTCTTAGTTACGTCTGCTAAGACCATAGAAAAAAACCCAGGCAGATTCTTCTTCTAAAGCTGCCTGAGAATAAACAGCACACCGGTGCCATTTAAAAATAACAAACTTTTGATTGTAGAAATAAAACTAAGTTAAAAAACACCACAGATCTCTCACAGCTTCCTATCTAGTTAGGCTGCAAGAGAATGACCGAGTATGACAGGTGAGGGGAGGAGCTATATAGCAAGCTCTGCTGGGTAATTCTCTTGCAGTTTCCTGTTAGGAAGATAAATATTCCATAAGTAATGGATGACCCGTGGACTGACTACACTTAACAGGAGAAATAAACTCTTGATTGAAGAATCTTAAACGCCTAACTTTACCACTTCCTAGCACTAACATAGGCAAAGAGAATGAATGGGGTGGGAGGGAAGGGAGGTGATATTTATATATACACACACACAGATGAAGGAAGGCACTCTATTCATTAGTTTTTCACCTAAAAGACCAGAAAGTGACACATTTCGGGGGGACACTCCCCTTCCTCAGACCAGAGGAAGGGGAAGTGGAAGGGGAGTGTGTCCCCGAAACGTCACACTTTAATCATTAAAGTTATTCACTAAAAGACCAGAGAGCCTTCCTTCTTCTGCTGGCACCCTGGTATTTGTTTTTGGAAGTGAGAGTGCTCTCTTTGAAAAAAAAAAAAAAAAAAAAAAAATATAATAATAAATAATTATAATAAATAATTATAATAATAAATAATTATAATAATAAATAATTATAATAAATAATTATAATAATAAATAATTATAATAATAAATAATTATAATAATAAATAATTATAATAATAATATATACATATACATATATATATACACATATACACATATACACATATACTCAAAGATAGGATAAGCACTCACTGGACTTCAGTCATCTGTGACAAAAAACTTTATTGTGACGTTTCAGGACACCAAACAGTCCCTTCCTCTGACAAACGGCAATTAAAAAATGGCAACCTTATAAAGGCAAGTGAAACCCTCCCCTAAGTTGTGAACCAATGAGTGAAATTAGTGTATGAGGACAGAAGAAACAGGTCTCCTGATAGGTTTGTGATTCTGTTAAAACACACCTGATAGGCTAAAATCATAGGTGATTAAAGTGAATTGTGTTAGATTTGTGTAAACTTTGTGTACATACAATTAAAACCAACATTCTAGGTCCACAGCGAGTCAATTGGTAGTTTAATCAAAACTGAGCCATAATTAATGTGCAAAACCGGATGATAACCATATATGTTTGTAAATCATCTTTGACCAATCAAATCTGTGCAAACAAATCCCCTTCTTAAACCACCTATCAACAACGGCCATACAATAACTGGTCCGGCCCCCTTATTTTAGTAGTTGTTACGCAGGCATGTTCTATATTGTAAGCTTGCACATGGGTCAAAATAGACAACAGGCAAATAGATTGGATGCAGTATAGAATACTGTGTAATTTGTACAATGCAGATCGGAATATCGTAGATACTAGATCAAACCGTATATGTAAGTACATAAAATATATTCAATAGGCCATATGTGTTGACAACGGCATCAACAACCAATGGGATACCACGATTGAAACACACACCCCCTGATTCACCTATCGTGGGGCACACTTGTAACGCCCACCTATGTAGCTGATGGGTTTAATGTCGGCACCCACTAGCCAATAGAAACGCTGCAGTATCGGCACACACTGACAGGCTACATTATCCAATGGGGTGGTGATAATAGACCACATATCCCAAATGCATCAATCGGCTCAGAAAGACAAAACAAAATCTCATCCCACCTGTCAGAAAATGTAACCTACAGCAGAAGTCTAAAGCACGGTACTAACACAATCCAAGAAAACTGTCATATGCAGGGCCCAGTAAATACATCAGACACAGCGTGATAAATACTATGTAATTTGTACAGTGCAGATCGAAATATCGTAGATAAATAGATCAAACCATATGAGTAAATACATAAAAATTATATTAGAGAGACCATGTGTTGACAACGGCATCAACAACCAATGGGATACCACGATTGGAACACACACCCCCTGATCCACCTATCGTAGTGCACACTTGTGACGCCCACCTATGTAGCTGATAGGTTGGATGTCGGCACCCACTAGCCAATAGAAACGCCGCAATATCGGCATATAGTGTCAGGCTACATTATCCAATGGGGTGGTGATAATAGACCACATACCCCAAATGTACCAATCAGCTCTGAAAGACAAAACGGTCTTATTCCACCTGTCAGAAAATGTAAATATAAACTACGGCAGAAGTCTAAAGCACGGTACTGACACAATCCAAGAAGAAACGGTCATATGTCAAGCCCAGCAAATACATCAGACACAGCCTGCCCTATTTAAAATATGAAACTTCCTACCGTAAAAATCACAACCCTCCATACACGGCACATCAGCAGCAGCGCATTAGTGCAAAAAAAAGACAAAAAAGCAAATTACCAAGTCACATACCCAACAAATTTGTCGAGTCACATTCCCAATCAAAAAAAGCAACACTGTACAAACAAACAAGGCACATCATGCCCATAAAACATCAGGTGCTCAGGCAGCCATACACACAGACCTCACAGGGAAACGGAGACATTGTCAACCTCCGAGTATAACAACCCAACAGCACACAGTGCATGGCAATGCAGTCCCCTAGAGACCAATGGATAAGCCCAATGTATAATAATCAAAACGTTCCTCAAGGAATATCATCAGAAAGTTCTATCAAAACCCTCTAGTGTCAAACCAATACGAAACTGCTCATCAATAACCAATACTATGGAACACAAGTCCCAGCCATAAGGGTGGAAATATACTATCACTGACCAGACTAAATATTTCCCAAGGAGGTAGATATTCCAATCACATTCAGCAAACATATGTGTCTTAAGATTCCCCATCGCTAGCCAATCTCTTCATGGCCGAGTATGAAGTAAACTCAATGAAAGTATTTGAAAAACAAGAGATTAAATACTACTGTCGATATATCGATGACCTGTTCTTGGAATGGCAGAATGGCCCAGAGATACTCAATACCTGGATCAGTACACTTAATGGAGATGAACAGTACTATCAGATTCAGCTCTACTATCAGTCATGATATGGTTGACTCTTGATGTGAGAGTCTACAAGTTTGGTACAAAATTGGGAACCACTCTATAGAAAGGCCACGGATCGAAACTCTATCTTACATGCTCATAGCTGTCATCAACCCAATTTAATCAAGAACATTCCGAAAGCACAATATCAACGTGTCATAAGGAACAACACAGATGAAGTGAAATGTTCAATTCAATTGGAAGAAATGACACAGCGCTTCAGGGATAGAGGTTACGATCGAAAGGTACTAAAAGAGGTGCTAACACGTGCTAGCACTTATGAGCCAATCGAGATATCTGAACATCCGCAGATGCAACAAATGACTTGTGTGACTACCTATACACCTGACAAAAATTTGATTGCCAAAACCTTGAAAGATGAGTGGAAACTCTTAGAGGCTGACCATACTTTGCCCTTTAAAAAATGGAATGCACCACGGATTGGTTACAGAAGGGGTCGTAGCCTTCAAGATCTCCTAATGAGGACTGATCTAAGTGATAACACAGAATACTTGGCTTGGAAGAAAAGCAGTATGCTATAGATGTCTTGGATGTGTCACCTGTAACGCAATGATCACTGGTACACAGTTCCAGCACCCTGAGCGTAGAAAGAAATACAGAATTAAGCATGCCGTGACTTGCACTACTACATATATTGTATATCTGCTCAATTGTCCTTGTGGCAAGTATTACAAAATCGGGAAGACCACCGACGACGCCAGGACAAGGATGGCCAATCACAGGTATAGCATTAGATCTGCTATTAACAACGGAAAATCGGACGCCACTTTCTTGAATCCGGCCACTGACATGAGATTCAGGATAATCGACCATGTCCCGAGATTGAGAAGGGGAGGCGACAGGGCAACTATCCTGTTGAAAAAAAGAGGCAAGATGGATCTATGAACTTGGAACTACACAACCAAGAGGTCTTAATATCCACACTGGTTGGCAATGCTATCTTTAATTTATGAGAGAATCCATTTAAGCTAATCTGTAATGAGAGTCCATGATTCAGGTGTTGGGGGGTATCCCAACATATAGATTTTTTTGTACAATTTTTTGTTATAACGTTTGAATTTTTGTGAACATTTTTATATATTTTTGATTTCTTATTGCCTTTTTGATGGAGTAATTCTGTATTTATTTCTGTTAATTTTATTTATTTTTATATTCATTTCAACTATATATATTTCACTTACTATAGATATGTCCATAGTAGGGCTGCAACTAACGATTATTTTCATAATCGATTAATCGGCCGATTATTTTTTCGATTAATCGACTAATCGGATAAGAGAATCAATAATAGTTTTCTATGTTTTAAATAAAATCCACATAATGAGTGTTACAAATATAAACTTCAGACTAAAACTTTACATTAACACAACTGTTTCTTCAATTTTTAAGCAGCAGAGCACAGTTTTATAATTAAACTAAACAAAACCACAAACTGTTTGAAAAGAGGTAGAACTAGAAAGAGTTAAGACTATCACTGTTAATAACATTCTGTTATTCACTATTTCAGAAACTTTGCATTGAAATGCAAAAATCTCAACATGTCCACATGCTTCTGGCTAAGGCTGGTTCTCTGTTTGCAGCTATATTTCCTGCAGCAGAGAAAAGGCTGTTGAGGTGTATAAGTAGGGTTTTGCCAATTTCACCAAAGTGGGATATTTATCTTTGTTAGCTCTTCACCAATGCTAAGTGTTTTCTACCTTGGCAAGGGGCCTCTCAATAAAGTAACCCTTGACTTCATTCTAACATAAAAATATCTTGAATATCTATATGCAATGGTAAATAACCAGCTATAAGGTTAGGGGAAATATCTAGTCCGCTCTAAAAATAACGAATTATTGAGGTTGAATCTGGTACATATTATCACAATTTATTAAAAATATAAAAAAAACAATAAAAAACAAGATCAAAAGCGCTAAGGACTGTATATCATTAACAGCACAAAGCCTTGCACATTTATTTATACAGTACATATAATCAGCAATAGCAAGCAATACGCTAATAATTGTGCAAACAGATAATAGTGCACATCAATTTAAATAACTCCCATCAATCTAGGGGCAAGGTGTAAATAACAAGCTTGGCACTATATCATGAAAAGCATAGTTCCAAATCACCAGATTTAATATAAAAAATCCAAATGATGACTTTTATATCTGGGTTGCACATAAGCAAGGGGTAGTTGTAAACGTATACTGTCCTGAAAAAGTGAAAAGTAGACGTCGTTTAGGCTAAGGACATAACCATAAAACACAATACCATATGCAGGAGTTCATTGGAGTGAAGCAGCTGGTGTTGTGCACAGACCAACTAATTGCAAACCGATTAATCGATTATGAGATTCGTTGACAACTATTTTCATAATCGATTATGCCGATTAGTTGTTGCAGCTCTAGTCCATAGTTATCCCAATATTGATTACTAATGATTAGGTGTTCTCCTCTCAGTTATATATTTTTGTTCCTGTAGATTAGATTGTAGTAATTTAATTTATTTCGTTTTAAATTTTGTTTTTAACACACTCCACGTTCTTTGGGTCCACTGTCAACTTGGTGGAGAGCTAGATAGATGTAATATCTGTCAGTGACACCTGCGGAATCTTAAGACACATATGTTTGCTGAATGTGATTGGAATATCTACCTGCTTGGGAAATATTTAGTCTGGTCAGTGACAGTGATAGTATATTTCCACCCTTATGGCTGGGACTTGTGTTCCATAGTATTGGTTATTGATGAGCAGTTTCGTATTGGTTTGACACTAGAGGGTTTTGATAGAACTTTCTGATGATATTCCTTGAGGAACGTTTCAATTATTATACATTGGGCTAATCCATTGGTCTCTAGGGGACTGCATTGCCATGCACTGTGTGCTGTTGGGTTGTTATACTCGGAGGTTGACAATGTCTCAGTTTCCCTGTGAGGTCTGTGTGTATGGCTGCCAGAGCACCTGATGTTTTATGGGCATGATGTGCCTTGTTTGTTTGTACAGTGTTGCTTTTTTTGATTGGGAATGTGACTCAACAAATTTGTTGGGTATGTGACTTGGTAATTTGCTTTTTTGTCTGTTTTTTTGCACTAATGCAATGTTGCTGATGTGCCGTGTATGGAGGGTTGTGATTTTTACGGTAGGAAGTTTCATATTTTAAATAGGGCAGGCTGTGTCTGATGTATTTGCTGGGCTTGACATATGACAGTTTCTTCTTGGATTGTGTCAGTACCGTGCTTTAGACTTCTGCCGTAGTTTATATTTACATTTTCTGACAGGTGGAATAAGACTTCGTTTTGTCTTTCAGAGCTGATTGGTACATTTGGGGTATGTGGTCTATTATCACCACCCCATTGGATAATGTAGCCTGTCAGTGTGTGCCGATACTGCAGCGTTTCTATTGGCTAGTGGGTGCCGACATCCAACCCATCAGCTACATAGGTGGGCGTTACAAGTGTGCCCCACGATAGGTGAATCAGGGGGTGTTTGTTTCAATCGTGGTATCCCATTGGTTGTTGATGCCGTCGTCAACACATATGGCCTATTGAATATATTTTATGTACTTACATATACGGTTTGATCTAGTATCTACGATATTCCGATCTGCATTGTACAAATTACACAGTATTCTATACTGCATCCAATCTATTTGCCTGTTGTCTATTTTGACCCATGTGCAAGCTTACAATATATAACATTATGCCTGCGTAACTACTAAAATAAGGGGGCCGGACCAGTTCTTGTATGGCCGTTGTTGATAGGTGGTTTAAGAAGGGGATTTGTTTGCACAGATTTGATTGGTCAAAGATGATTTACAAACATATATGGTTATCATCCGGTTTTGCACATTAATTATGGCTCAGTTTTGATTAAACTACCAGTTGACTCGCTGTGGACCCAGAATGTTGGTTTTAATTGTATGTACACAAAGTTTACACAAATCTAACACAATTCACTTTAATCACCTATGATTTTAGCCTATCAGGTGTGTTTTAACAGAATCACAAACCTATCAGGAGACCTGTTTCTTCTGTCCTCATACACTAATTTCACTCATTGGTTCACAACTTAGGGGAGGGTTTCACTTGCCTTTATAAGGTTGCCATTTTTTATTGCCGTTTGTCAGAGGAAGGGACTGTTTGGTGTCCTGAAATGTCACAATAAAGTTCTTTTTGTCACAGATGACTGAAGTCCAGTGAGTGCTTATCCTATCTTTGAAGCTATTTTGTTACATTTAGAGCACCCTGGCAGTTGAAGACAGATGGTGAGAGTGCATACACCGACAACAATACATAAATACATAGGAGAAACACATGTACAGAGGGCCGCAAGTACCCCCAACAGGGCAGGTTTAAATGATAGCTGAACCAGTGCACAGGTGACATAATCAGGTGATGGGTGAGAGCAAGTTAGTAGCCACTGATCAGCTGATTACTTCACCTGTGCACTGATTCAGCTTTAATGAAAACCTGGCCTGTTGGGGGTATTTGAGGACCATTGTTGAGAAACACTGCACTAAAGCACCAGCTCATCGGAAATGTATTGATTACCTGGAGAATAAAGCACACATACTCTGCTCACTGACACCCACACAATTCTGTGGCACAGTGCCAGTTACTAAGCAATTAGAATGATACACGATCTCTTCTCTACTCACTACTGTATTGTAAAAATAGAAATAATTTACCATACAAATTTTACACAAAGGACAAGTTAGCAATACTGCCAACACAGCTGCTGCAATATGGTGTTCAAGAAACGCACGTGCACATCCCACTTAGGTATGCTCTTCAACAAAGGACACCAAAAGAATGAAGTACATAATAAAAGTAATAGAAAGTTTAATTTTTTTTGTGCAATTTCTATCTAAATGATGGAAATGTAATTATGACTTTCATGTTCCTTTCAAAAACTAATTTGATTTGCTGACATGGGGCCAGTAACAGTTGATGCCAATTCAAAAAAATATTAATAACTAGAAAAGTCTTAAAATAGCATGCTCCCAATTCAAAAAATATAAATAACTAGAAAAGTCTTAAAATAGCATGCTCTACCTCAATCATGAAAGTTTAATTTTAAATGTCTCCCTTTGACTATGTGTTTAAAGGGACATTCAACACCCGCTAGAACATAATTTCATGTTGTGTAAACTGAATCCAAAATTCGCCTGCACCACATCTCTGTTTTGTTTCTATATATAACGTCCAAGTAATCCTCATTGTTATAGCTTACCGTACCAGCAAAATATGGCTGCCTAACTCCCCCCACCGTTACGTAGGGACCTTCTTTTTGAAAGGATCAGCCAATCATGATCCATTCCTCGGACTGAAAATTAAATCGTGTTCACGGACCTTAGCGCATGCGTATTAGCACTGATATCTAGGAGTGTGCAATAGAAGACTCCTACAGCTCTTGTAATTGCGATCGCGCTCGGTTTGTAATAAATGCGCATGCGCAATGACGTAGGAAGAGCGTCATCTGAAAATAACATGAACGTGCCTGAAGGGGATGTGTGATGGGGAAGAAGCATGAATGGGAGGAGTTAGGCGGCCATATTTTGTTAGTACGGTAAGCTATAACGATGAGGATTACTTGGACGTTATATATAGAAACAAGGCAGGGATGTGGTGCAGGCGGATTTTGGATTCTGTTTACACAACATGAAATTATGTTATAGCGGGTGTTGAATGTCCCTTTAACCAGTTACTTTACAGTGGCATTATTTCTAAAAACATTTAACTGCAATAATTACATACATGTTTTAAATGACTCATCTCCTTTTTATTAATATAAGCTTGTATAAAAGCATCACATATTAAACACAATGCAACAGCTTTTAATTGATTTGTGAATTACAAGTTAACAGCAGTCTTTAACCCCTTAATGACAACTGACGTACCAGGTACGTCATGCATTAACAACCAGTTAATGACAATAGACGTACCTGGTACGTCAGTTGTCTAAGAGAGTGCTGGAAGTGATCGCAATCGCTTCCAGCAGCTCTCAGGGTATTGCAGTGATGCCTCCATATGGAGGCATCCTGCAATACCTTTTCAGAAGACTCCGATGCAGAGAGCCACTCTGTGGCCCTCTCTGCACCGGTAGCGATGGTGCCGGTTCGTTGGTGGGTGGGAGCATAACAGGGAGGCGGGTGGGCGGCCCATCGCTACCCAGCATCCGGTTCCTGTAAGTGCAATGTGCACGCCGGGAGCGTGCGTGCTCGATTAGCTGGCCACTGACACCAATGAGGAGGGAAGAGGGGGGAAGAGGGGGGAAAAAAAAAGAATAAAAAAAAAGAAAATATATATATATATATATATATATATATATATATATATATATATATATATATATATATATATGGATCTGGGAGGGGGTTGGGGTATTGTGGGGGGCTGCTACACTACAAAAAAAAAAATTAAAAATTGCAAAAAAGGGGGGGCGGAGCCAACCGGGCATCTGAGCGGTCGCACATAAATAGAGCTCTGCTCATATAACTCAATTGCCTACATACTAGAACGCTCAGAAACGCCTAAAATTTCGTAAAAATAATAGCCTAACTCTTTAGGACACATATTGAGAGATTTGAGGAGGAAGAAAAGAGCAGAGGGGACTCAGAGTTATCTCATAACTCTTACAGCTCTCACATGATACACTAGAGGAGCGGCCATCTTTACAACTAAGTTTTGGAAAATGGAGCCGTCCGCATTTGTTTCAGCCTTGCAGGACCTACTAACTGCACATCATGCGAGACTCTGGGAATCAGTGGAAGGACTTTGCTCACCTGTCCGGGACCCATCGGGCACAGATTCCCTCCTAACTGGGATGTCTGCTGAGTTTGATCGGCTGAGCCCTGTGTGTAACCACGAGACAGTATCGGAAGAACCAAAGCAGCCATCACTATCCATAAAGGAAGCCACATGGCGCACTCACGAATCAGACAATGGGGCTCACTTTACTCTGCACTCTGACCTGGCCCTGCTACAGGGTCATTATGTTGAGGTGGGACCCACAAAATTGCCGCTACGCACCTCTAACCTCTTACTGCTTACCTGCCCCACTGAGAATTTGCTCAACGATCCCTTTGTTGAAATGAGGTTACTGGTGGATTCTTCAGCTCTAAGAGTGAGATTGGGAGTGGGCTGAGCAGACTGCCAGCGGTGTCTCCAGAGCAGATTTGTCACGCAAAATCTTCAGCATAGCTTTGGCACATCGCTTTGATCCCAGAGTTCTCTGACTTCTCTGACTTCTTTTGGAACTGCTTTATGTGTTATAACCTTTGAAAGATGGCAGTACAGCAAGCTGAAGTCCTTCCCCAATTATTTACTCTTTACACTTTTCTATTTTATTGCCCCAAACATCTGCCTCATTTACGGTGCATAGACAGGCTAATGACTATGTTTCTGGTTAAAATACATTACTGTAGCTGCACTATGTTTGTTTGTGCCAACCTTAATTGTCCTAAAAGTTCCACATATGTTGTATGTAGAAAGTTACCCTAATAGTTTTACAATTGTCATGTACAGCAAGTTGTCATGTTAG
This sequence comes from Bombina bombina, assembly GCF_027579735.1. Classification (NCBI taxonomy): domain Eukaryota; kingdom Metazoa; phylum Chordata; class Amphibia; order Anura; family Bombinatoridae; genus Bombina; species Bombina bombina. The sequence goes on along the minus strand of NC_069500.1, from coordinate 145,647,640 downwards.
TTGACACTGTTTATATGCCAAATAACTTCTAAATCTGAGCCATACTGCAGATCTATACACCAAGCATACCTATCGCTAATCAGCAAGCACTATCTCATAATCTCATTGCTACTTCTGGAGGTCCACAGAATAGCTAGTACTAGCTCATACTAAGTAGGTGCTACATTTGGCTTAGTTTTGGGGCAGACTCTGTTTAAAAGCTGGCTATAGCTGAGTGAGTTATTAGAAGGATGCATGCTTTTTTTGGTTTTGTTTTTTATGTATTTAATTATTTTTGATGCTACCTAGCAGCTACTCTATTTTACACTCCTGACCGTTGCATTTTCGATGTAAATGTATATTTTGTGATGGAATGTGTAATTACCACTTTAAGCCACCGGAGGGGAGTAGAGGTTTAATTATGCTTTTTGTGCACGTTTTAATGGGACTGCTGCCTTTGTTACTATACCGTTCTCTCCTACCCTACTTGCAGGGTCCAGCACTTGACATCTCATAGTGTCACTAGTGTCTTATACCTAGCAGCTAATCTTGTATGTAGTTAAAGAGCTCACTCTAGCCTAATAGATGCATAGTTCCTTTTTAAGGGGAAAAAAATAAAACAGGGGAAAAAAAAAAAAAGGACAAAAATAAAATAAAAAAACTAAGCCACCCTGCAAACTTCTTGTGAAGCTCACACATGAACTAGAGTCATAACTGTGCAATGACTGCTCTATATGGCCATCTTGATTCTGCTATAACTAGGCTAATAGGGAGATAATGCATATTTTTACAGTTAACATGGTGGCAGTAATATCTGAGTTTGCAGCAAATTTCGCCATATGTTTTGTTTAGAATAGTTTGGCACTCACCCCTTATGGTTATATAGGTGACTTTAGCTTTATCCCATAAGGCTCCACTTGTTGTATAAGTTAATATATTTTTCCCATAGCTAATTCACAGAATGGGTTAGACTTTGTTCTCTATGTATGCTAATTGTTGTTAACTCACCTCACAGTGCTCCCACGGCTAATTTGACTCCATATTTTACTACTGTCCTAAAGTTCAGGAATAACCCAGCGTAGCTCTACCCAAATACAAGTAAATGTGTGTGTGTCTGCGTTTGTGAACATGCATATGTCTGTATACGTATAGTCCCATATAACTTCTGGAGATATATAATTAAGAGTGGCTGTCTGGTGTTGGGAGCAGGCTCCCAACTTAGTTAAACTAATGCTAACATGTCTGCTCACGTTTACTAGGGTTAAAAGAATGATTTCACATTGGAACCTACCTCATTACTCAAAACAGCTTACATACTGGTCTCTGGGTATAGGGCCCGTACCCAGGTGACAAGGTTTAAATTGGTTATAGGAGTAGATTACCAACCCGCATGTGGTCTGGTTTCGATAGGCACATTTCTACTTTGAGTCTATGAAGGTAGTATCAAAAATTAATACTGTAGACCCTCTATAATAGTCAGCCTACCCCATAGTTCTAGTTGATAGCCTCACTATTAATACTTCTTTTCTCCTAAGTTTGGAGACTTGGCACACCCTTGAACCTTAGATAAAACTCGCTCTCTACAGCACACTAAATGTTAACTGCGCACAAGTATTGCCTGCCTAATCTTTATAATGTATGTATGAACCTATTTAGGTACCTCCACTCAGTTGATATTACAGGGTTTCACTACGTACCTTATTTTTTGTTCACCCTATGGAAAATGGTTTAATTTATGTCTGTCATCTGTTTGGCATATATATATAGCTATCAATTATTGCTCTACTGTGTTATCATGCTTATCAAGAATGACAGGAAGGTCAAAGGAGGTTAACTTCTCATAGATACTTCTCCCTGGTGAACTATCTACGTCCTAGTTAACTGAGAGTCCCATAGCATCTAAATTACCACCCCCCCCCCCTCTTCTCTGGGAGGGATAACTACGCGGTTTCTCTTGCCTATACCGCATCATAGATTGTATTCCATACTATGTTATTTTAATTTATACTTGGCACCTTTATTTTTGATACCATTTGAATTTAATTATTGCATGTCTACATACTCTAGCATAATATTACAGCAGTTAACTGGCGCTTACAGTATTCATATCCCATGGCACACTACATGTCAACCTATTCTAGATTCCCTTTAATTTCTATCTTGGGTTTTGTGTGTTCATATAATTGTAAAAAAAAAAGGTTCCAATTCTTCCATAGTATTGCCTATGTTGTAAAACGTATTTATTAAGATGGAAGCAGTATATTTGAAATGTACCATTTATGTTTGCTCTGTATTATATTACCTTGCATATGTTGTATTGTTTTCAGCACAACCTTAATAAAAATCTTTAAAAAAAAAAAAAAAAAAAAAAAAATTGCAAAAAAGATAAAAAAAAAACACTTGTTTTTGGGGCAAATTGGGTACTGGCAGACAGCTGCCAGTACCCAAGATGGCGGCAATTAGGTAGGGGAGAGGGTTAGAGAGCTGGGGGGGGGGATCATGGAGGTTGGGGCTAAGGCAGGGGTCCATCACAGCTAAAACATTTTATTTTTTTTTATTAAAAAAAAAGAAAAACTCCTTTTATTTAGTACTGGCAGACTTTCTGCCAGTACTTAAGATGGCGGGGACAATTGTGGGGTGGGGGAGGGAAGAGAACTGTTTGGGAGGGATCAGGGGGTGGGATGTGTCAGGTGGGAGGCTGATCTCTACCCTAAAGCTAAAATTAACCCTGCAAGCTCCCTACAATCTACCTAATTAACCCCTTAACTGCTGGGCATAATTTACGTGTGGTGCGCAGCAGCATTTAGCGGCCTTCTACTTACCAAAAAGCAACCCCAAAGCCATATAAGTCTGCTATTTCTGAACAAAGGGGATCCCAAAGAAGCATTTACAACCATTTGTGCCTTAATTGCAGAAGCTGTTTGTAAATAATTTCAGTGGGAAACCTAAAGTTTGTGACAAAATTTGTGAAAAAGTGAACTTTTTTTTTTTATTTGATGACATTTGGCGTTGAAATGGTGGCATGAAATATACCAAAATGGGCCTAGATCAATACTTTGGGTTGTCTTCTAAAAAAAATATATACATGTCAAGGGATATTCAGGTATTCCTGACAGATATCAGGGTTCCAATGTAACTAGCGCTAATTTTGAAAAAAACATAATTTATGCTTACCTGATAAATTCCTTTCTCCTGTAGTGTGATCAGTCCACGGGTCATCATTACTTCTGGGATATTAACTCCTCCCCAACAGGAAGTGCAAGAGGATCACCCAGCAGAGCTGCTATATAGCTCCTCCCCTCTACGTCACACCCAGTCATTTGACCAAGAACCAACAAGAAAGGAGAAGCTAAAGGGTGCAGTGGTGACTGGAGTATAATTTAAAAATTTAGACCTGCCATAAAAAACAGGGCGGGCCATGGACTGACTACACTACAGGAGAAAGGAATTTATCAGGTAAGCATAAATTATGTTTTCTCCTGTTAAGTGTAGTCAGTCCATGGGTCATCATTACTTCTGGGATACTAATACCAAAGCAAAAGTACACGGATGACGGGAGGGACAGGCAGGATTTTTATACCGAAGGAACCACTGCCTGAAGAACCTCTCTCCCAAAAATAGCCTCCGAAGAAGCAAAAGTGTCAAATTTGTAAAATTTGGAAAAAGTATGAAGCGAAGACCAAGTTGCAGCCTTGCAAATCTGTTCAACAGAGGCCTCATTCTTAAAGGCCCAAGTGGAAGCCACAGCTCTAGTGGAATGAGCTGTAATTCTTTCAGGAGGCTGCTGTCCAGCAGTCTCATAAGCTAACCGTATTATGCTACGAAGCCAAAAAGAGAGAGAGGTAGCAGAAGCTTTTTGACCTCTCCTCTAACCAGAGTAAACGACAAACAGGGAAGACGTTTGTCGAAAATCTTTAGTTGCCTGTAAATAAAATTTTAGGGCACGAACTACATCCAGATTGTGCAGAAGTCGTTCCTTCTTTGAAGAAGGATTTGGACACAAGGATGGAACAACAATCTCTTGATTGATATTCCTGTTAGTGACTACCTTAGGTAAGAACCCAGGTTTAGTACGCAGAACTACCTTATCCGAGTGAAAAATCAAATAAGGAGAATCACAATGTAAGGCTGATAACTCAGACTCTTCGAGCCGAGGAAATAGCCATTAAAAATAGAACTTTCCAAGATAACAACTTTATATCAATGGAATGAAGGGGTTCAAACGGAACGCCCTGTAAAACGTTAAGAACAAGGTTTAAACTCCATGGCGGAGCAACAGTTTTAAACAGGCTTAATCCTGGCCAAAGCCTGAACGTCTGGAACTTCTGACAGACGTTTGTGCAGCAGAATGGACAGAGCTGAGATCTGTCCCTTTAAGGAACTAGCGGATAAACCCTTTTCTAAACCTTCTTGTAGAAAAGACAATATCCTAGGAATCCTAACCTTACTCCAAGAGTAACCTTTGGATTCACACCAATATAGGTATTTACGCCATATTTTATGGTAAATCTTTCTGGTAACAGGCTTCCTAGCCTGTATTAAGGTATCAATTACTGACTCAGAAAATCCACGTTTTGATAAAATCAAGCGTTCAATTTCCAGGCAGTCAGCTTCAGAGAAATTAGATTTTGATGTTTGAAGGGACCCTGAATCAGAAGGTCCTGTCTCAGAGGTAGAGACCAACGTGGACAGGATGACATGTCCACTAGATCTGCATACCAGGTCCTGCGTGGCCACGCAGGCGCTATTAGAATCACCGATGCTCTCTCCTGTTTGATCCTGGCAATCAATCGAGGAAGCATCGGGAAGGGTGGAAACACATAAGCTCTCCCGAAGGTCCAAGGTGCTGTCAAAGCATCTACCAAGGCCGCTCCCGGATCCCTGGATCTGGACCTGTAACGAGGAAGCTTGGCATTCTGTCGAGACGCCATGAGATCTATTTCTGGTTTGCCCCAACGTCGAAGTATTTGGGCAAAGACCTCCGGATGAAGTTCCCACTCCCCCGGATGAAAAGTCTGACGACTTAAGAAATCCGCCTCCCAGTTCTCCTCTACCGGAATGTGGATTGCTGATAGGTGGCAAGAGTGAGACTCTGCCCCGCTAATTATCTTTGATACTTCCATCATCGCTAGGGAGCTTCTTGTCCCTCCTTGATGGTTGATGTAAGCTACAGTCGTGATGTTGTCCGACTGAAATCTGATGAACCCCCGAGTTGATAACTGGGGCCAAGCCAGAAGGGCATTGAGAACTGCTCTCAATTCCAGAATGTTTATTGGCAGGAGACTCTCCTCCTGAGTCCATGATCCCTGAGCCTTCAGGGAATTCCAGACAGCGCCCCAACCTAGTAGGCTGGCGTCCGTTGTTACGATCGTCCATTCTGGCCTGCTGAATGGCATCCCCCTGGACAGATGTGGCCGAGAAAGCCACCACAGAAGAGAATTTCTGGTCTCTTGATCCAGATTCAGAGTAGGGGACAAATCTGAGTAATCCCCATTCCACTGACTTAGCATGCACAATTGCAGCGGTCTGAGGTGTAAGCGTGCAAAGGGTACTATGTCCATTGCCGCTACCATTAAGCCGATCACCTCCATGTATTGAGCCACTGACGGGTGTTGAAGGGAATGAAGGACACGGCAAGCGTTTTGAAGTTTTGTTAACCTGTCTTCTGTCAGGTAGATCTTCATTTCTACAGAATCTATAAGAGTCCCCAAGAAGGGAACTCTTGTGAGTGGAAAAAGAGAACTCTTCTTTTCGTTTACCTTCCACCCATGCGATCTTAGAAATGCCAACTCTGTATGAGACTTGGCAGTTTGAAAGCTTGAAGCTTGTATCAGAATGTCGTCTAGGTATGGAGCTACCGAAATTCCTCGCGGTCTTAGCACCGCCAGAAGAGCCCCCAGAACCTTTGTGAAGATTCTTGGAGCCGTAGCCAACCCGAATGGAAGAGCTACAAACTGGTAATGCCTGTCTAGGAAGGCAAACCTTAGATACTGGTAATGATCTCTGTGAATCGGAATGTGAAGGTAAGCATCCTTTAAATCCACTGTGGTCATGTACTGACCCTTTTGGATCATGGGTAGATTTGTCCGAATAGTTTCCATTTTGAACGATGGAACTCTTAGGAATTAGTTTAGGATCTTTAAATCCAAGATTGGTCTGAAGGTTCCTTCTTTCTTGGGAACCACAAACAGATTTGAGTAAAATCCCTGTCCGTGTTCCGACCGCGGAACCGGATGGATCACTCCCATTAGTAACAGATCTTGTACGCAGCGTAGAAACGCCTCCTTTATTTGGTTTGTTGACAACCTTGACAGATGGAATCTCCCTTTTGGGGGAGAGGTTTTGAAATCCAGAAGATATCCCTGAGATATGATCTCTAGTGCCCAGGGATCCTGGACATCTCTTGCCCAAGCCTGGGCGAAGAGAGAAAGTCTGCCCCCTACTAGATCCGTTCCCGGATCGGGGGCCCTCAATTCATGCCGTCTTAGGGGCAGCAGCATGTTTTCTGGCCTGCTTGCCCTTGTTCCAGGACTGGTTAGGTCTCCAGCCTTGTCTGTAACGAGCAACAGCTCCTTCTTGTTTTGGAGCAGAGTAAGTTGATGCTGCTCCTGCTTTGAAATTACGAAAGGAACGAAAATTAGACTGTCTAGCCCTAGGCTTGGCTCTGTCTTGAGGCAGGGCATGGCCTTTACCTCCTGTAATGTCAGCGATAATTTCTTTCAAACCGGGCCCGAATAAGGTCTGCCCTTTGAAAGGTATGTTAAGTAACGTCAGCTGACCACGATTTTAGCCACAGTGCTCTGCGTGCCTGAATGGCGAAACCGGAATTCTTAGCCGTAAGTTTAGTTAAATGTACTACGGCATCTGAAACAAATGAATTAGCTAGCTTAATGGTTTTAAGCCTATTTGAAATTTCTTCGATAGTAATTGAGTCAAGAGTCTCTTCCAGGGACTCGGACCAAAAGGCGGCCGTGACAGACGCAATACATGCAAGGGGTTGCAATATAAAACCTTGTTGAAAACATTTTCTTAAGGTAACCCTCTAATTTTTTATCCATTGGATCTGAGAAGGCACAGCTATCCTCCACCGGGATAGTGGTACGCTTAGTCAGAGTAGAAACCGCTCCCTCCACCTTAGGGATCGTCTGCCATAAGTCCCAAGTGGTGGCGTCTATTGGGAACATTTTTCTAAATACAGGAGGGGGGGGGGGGAAAGGGTACACCGGGCCTATCCCACTCCTTAGTAATTATCTCTGTAAGCCTCTTAGGTATAGGAAATAAGTCAGTACTCGCCGGTACCGCATAGTATCTATCCAGCCTACATAACTTCTCTGGAATTGCAACGGTGTTACAATCATTCAGAGCCGCTAATACCTCCCCTAGTAGAACGCTGAGGTTCTCAAGCTTAAACTTAAAATTAGAAATGTCTGAATCCACTCTATTGGGATCAGAACCGTCACCTGCAGATTGAAGCTCTCCGTCCTCATGTTCCGCATACTGTGACCCAGTATCTGACATGGCCCTAGTATTATCAGCGCACTCTGTTCTCACCCCAGAGTGATCACGCTTCCCTCTAAGTTCGGGTAATGTAGACAAAACTTCAGTCATAACATTAGCCATGTCCTGCAATGTGATTTGTAATGGCCGCCCTGAAGTACTCAGCGTTACCAAATCACGCACCTCCCGAGCGGGAGATTCAGGTACTGACACGTGAGGCAAGTTAGTCGGCATAACTTTCCCCTCGTTGTTTGGTGAATGATGTTCAATTTGTACAGATTGACTTTTATTTAAAGTAGCATCAATGCAATTAGTACATACATTTCTATTGGGCTCCACTTTGGCTTTAGCACATATAGCACAGAGATATTCCTCTGAATCAGACATGTTAAACACACTAGCAATTAAACCAGCAGCTTGGAAATACTTTTCAATTTAAATTTCAATAGAATGAAAAAAAACGTACTGTGCCTTTAAGAAGCACAGAAGTTATGGCAGTTGAGAAACAATAAAATCAAATTTTTACCGGATAAATTATATATTTAGCAAAGGATTGCCCCCATTAGCAATGGATAACTAACCCTTAAATGACAGAAAAAAAGTACAGAATATAACGTTTTTATATCACAGTCAAGCACTATATCACAGGTCTGCTGTGAGTGATTACCTCCCTCAAAATAACTTTTGACGACCCTTAAGCTCTGTAGAGACGAACCGGATCATGCGGGGAAGAAAAGCAGACTTGTGACTGAATTCCTGATGCGTAGTAAAAGCGCCAAATTAAGCCCCTCCCCCTCACACACAACAGTGAGGGAGATCAGTAAACTGTCAAAAAGTGAATAAAATGCCCAACACAATTTTTCACCCAGTACCTCAGAAAATTAAACGATTTAACATGCCAGCAAAACGTTTAACCTGATAATAAATTGTCACAGAAACCTACTGCTAGCCGTTCTCACTGCAATATAGGCTAAGGTTTATTCATACAGTATCATTCCAGTGAAGTGCCATTCCCCAGAATACTGAAGTGAAAATATACATACATGACAGCCTGATACCAGTTGCTACTACTGCATTTAAGGCTGAACTTACTTTATATAGGTATTTGCAGTATTTTCTAATTCCATTCTCAGAAAATAATAAGCTGCTACATACCTCTTTGCAGGTGACCCTGCCCGCTGTCCCCTGATCTGAAGTATACCTCACCCCTCAGATGGCCGAGAACAGCAACATGATCTTAATTACTCCGGTTAAAATCATATAGAAACTCAGGTAGATTCTTCTTCAAATTCCCCCTGAGAATGAACAACACGCTCCGGTGCTGTTTTAAAATAAACTTTTGATTGAAGTCATAAAAACTAAGTAAAATCACCACAGTCCTCTCACACATCCTATTAGTTGGGTGCAAGAGAATGACTGGGTGTGACGTAGAGGGGAGGAGCTATATAGCAGCTCTGCTGGGTGATCCTCTTGCACTTCCTGTTGGGGAGGAGTTAATATCCCAGAAGTAATGATGACCCGTGGACTGATCACACTTAACAGGAGAAAAGTTGTTTGGAAATAGCAAAGTGCTACTTGTATTTATGGCCCTATAACTTGCAAAAAAAGTAAAGAACATGTAAACATTGGGTATTTCTAAACTCAGGACAAAATTTAGAAACTATTTAGCATAGGTGTTTTTTGGTGATTGTAGATGTGTAACAGATTTTGGGGGTCAAAGTTAGAAAAAGTGTGTTTTTTCAATTTTTTCCTCATATTTTATATTTTTTTTATAGGAAATTATAAGATATGATGAAAATAATGGTATCCTTAGAAAGTCCATTTAATGGCGAGAAAAACGGTATATAATATGTGTGGGTACAGTAAATGAGTAAGAGGGAAATTACAGCTAAACACAAACACTGCAGAAATGTAAAAATAGCCATTGTCATTAAGGGTAAGAAAATTGAAAAATGGTCCGGTCATTAAGGGGTTAAACAAATGGAGACACAGAGAAAAATAAAAATAGATACTGCATCCTCTGACTGACTGACATAACATATGGAGTTTGTACCTAATTAAATCAAATAACCATGAAAAAGGGAGGCTTTGCAATATTCAATGTCAAAAACTTTAATTTAAATAATGTGGACACAACTTCAAACTCTGGGTTTTAAATGATGGATTTAAATTTGAATTGACCCTTTGACTTCCTGTCAGTATTGGGTTATGCTCACTTACTGTCCCCCCCTGTTAATGAGCTGTATCTGAAAACAATTTGTGAATCACAAGAGATGTAGACTACTACTTTACTCTTCTGCTTGGTGTCATCTGTTCTTAGGTTACCTCAGCTTCCAGTTGTGTCACATGACCCTCACTGCATCCTCCTGATTAATCTATATATCCTTCAATTGCTAGGAGGCATCAAGAGGGGTGCCTCCTATTGGTCCCAATTTTTGCAGCTAATATATTGACAGAACACAGGTGGAGCTGCAGCACAGCTTTTCCTTTGACCCATGTACTGCAATGGAGAGAAGCGTTCCTGTACCTGCCTCTCCATAGCATTACATGGGGAGGAAAATATTTTTATTTTTTTTTTACTTTTTTTGTTTTAATTAAAATTTAATTTTACATATGTCAGGGTAGGCACTGCCTCCCCTCCCTCCTACGAGTGCACGTCCCAGATGATAGATTAGATAGATAAGTATACATATATCTATATATACACACACATATATATCTACGTGCGTGTGTGCGTACACAGACAGACACACACACACTAAAGAACAAATAAAATCTGTCTTCTAAGTATTTTGGTTGGCTCCTAGAATAACATTTGTTAAGCCCGGACTTAACATTTCTGCAATGTGCTGTTACCCTGTACCACACTGGAGTTCAGGAAGGGGGAGGAAATTGAAGTGAAGAACGTAGTGAATATATAAATTGAGAGAGAGAATGGAACAGTGACACCTGCAGGCAGAAATTAAAAGTGCAGGCAAAAAAAAATTCAGTAGAAACAGTTAATTTTCGGTGATGAGATTGCACATCGCAGTATGTTCTGCCTTGGGGATTATGATGACCTTTAGCTCATATGTTGTGACTTATCTTTACTATTATATTAATGCAATATGTACCATATGGCTAATGAGCTGCATTATAGTTCCTGGTAGCAAATGCATAACCTACATGCTTTATACAAGTGAGTAAGTCAAGAGGTAACTGACCTTTATTACATTAGCAAATCTAGGGACACTTACCTGAATTATAGAAGCCAATAGCTGAGATAATTTATTGCCAGATGTAGTATTATGGTAGCTATTAGGTAATGAATGGCAACCTGTCTACATCAGGATAGCCAGTAGGTGATGTAAAACCCCTAACTGCATTTAAGTAGCCAACTGCAAATATATAACTTTGTACCTATAATATGGTAGCCAGTAGATTGCATTATGGTAGCAATTAGATGTTGTATGAGCACTTTTATGCATTACGGTAGCCAGTAGGTTATGTATGGCTATGCAGCTATTATAGACAGACCCTATTTACCCTATCTGCCCCTCCCTCACACATACAGCCCCCTACTCACCATATCTGCCCCCCTGTTCAACCTTTGTGGCCCTCTCCCTCAAATAAACACACAGCCCTCTTTACCCTGCCACTGTCCCTCACAGCCACCTTGCTCACCTTATTTGTCCCTCAATCATGCACAGCCCCCTGCTTCACCTATCTGCCTTTCTTACCCCCACACACATACAGCCTCCTGCTTAACCTAACTACCCTCTCAGATTCACAGTCCCTTTATCATCTTCTGAACCTCATATTGTAGTACTCATGTGGAAGCCTCATCTTCTACAGCTACCCCAGGGCTCCTATTCAGTGCACGTTTGTTTCTCTTATAATGCTGCCTACTTTGAGGGTCTAGCAAGGCTTAGTCAGACTTTTCCTCTTCCCTGAACAAGCTGCAGCATTGTAGGCTTAGGAGCAAGCACATTTTAGCATTGTCAATTCTAAGCAACAATATTTATATTAACAATGTTTAACAGTGCTAAAACATTGTTACAAACACTGATGCTTTATAGTGCTCATTACATGTGCATGCTCCTGAGCCTATGTAGGTATTCTCTTTAATAAAGGATACCAATTTCTTTGCCTAACACACCATCGGGCCAGGCTATAAACTATTTCATGTCATGTAGGAGATCTATTCTATGTATATTAAAGGACCAGTAAACAGTAGATTTGCATAATCAACAAATGCAAGAGCATTTACTCTGAATTTCAAATGAGTAGTAGATTTTTCTCTAACAAATTTCAAAGTTATGTATATTTCCACTCCCCCTGTACCATGTGATAGCAATCAGCCAATCACAAATGCATATACGTATAGTCTGAATTCTTGCACATGCCCAGTAGGAGCTGGTGACTCAAAGTGTATTAAAGACTGCGCACATTTTTTTAATGGAAGTAAATTGGAAAGTTGTTTAAAATTACATGCTGTATCTGAATCACGAAAATTTAATTTGACCTGAATTTACCCTTTAACAGTAAAATCAGTGGCCCAACTGTCATTAACGCCTTTAAAATATCATTTACTTATCCAACAATGGGAATTTAAGCACCTTTGTCAGTGTTGGCCTCAATTTGTGCCCAAAATACCATTGGGTGAGGCTAAAAACAATTCCATCTCATGGAAGGGGATCTACCAACATATATTAATAAAACCAGTGGCCCAATGGCGATTAACCCATTTAAAATATCAGTTACTTATTCAAAAAAGGGAATTACAGCACCTTTGCTAGTGTTAGCATCAATTTCTGTGCCCAAACACCCATTATGCCAGACAAAAAAAAAAAAAAACAATACCATGTCATGGAGGGGGGGGGGGGAAGTCTACCCTGAGTATATTCATAGTGAAATCAGTGGCCCAACTGTTATTAACCCTTTGAAAATATAAGTTATATATTCAAAAATGGGAATTACAGCACCTATGCCAATGTTAGCATCAATGTCATATCTGAAAACACCATTGGGCCAGGCTAAAAACAATTACAGTGCTGGCATCAATTTATTTGCCTATAAAACTAGGCAAAAAACAATTTAAGGGGATCTACCCTATGTATATTAAAAGTAAAACCAGTGGCCCAATGGTTAACTCTTTGAAAATACCAGTTACTTATTGAATAATGGGTATTGCAGGACGTATACTGGTGTGGGCATCAATTAATGTGCCCAAAACACTATTGGGCAAGGCTATAAACAAGGGCATGTCCTGGAGGCAGTTCTACCCTACATATATTAACATTAAAATCAGTGGCCCTATGGTCATGACCTTAACCCTTTGAAATATCAATTATTTAACAATGGGAATTACAGCACCTTATGCAAGTGTTGGCATTAATTTCTGTGCCCAAAACACCATTGGGCCAGGCTAAAAACAATTGCATGTCATGGAGAGGGGTCTACCCTACATATAAACAATAAAATCAGTGCCCCAATGGTCATTAACCCTTTGAAAATATCAGTTACTATTTCAACAGAGGGAATTGCAGTGCCTATACCAGTGTTGGCATCAATTTGTGTGCTTAAAACTTTGGGCCAGGCTATAAACAATTTCATTGAGGAGGGGGGTCTACCCTATGTATATTCATAGTGAAATCAGTGGCCCAATGGTCATTAACACTATAAGAATATATGTTACTTATTTAAAATTGTAATATTTGTATTGATGCCAATGTATGCCCTTTGTTTAACATTTGTATATACACAATTGTTGTATAAATGGAACTCACCTCTGTGTAACATATGAATCATATTCTAATAAAGCTATATTTTTAATTCAAAGTCAATTGACTAAGAAACAGCTTGAATAAGAAACCAAACTCCCTTATCGTTGACATAACATACATAATGAATGGACTTATACATTAATATTCTGGGAAATTCAAATGTTTAACACTTTTTTTTTTTTTTTTTTTTTTTTTAAGTAGAACATCCATATAAAAACACTAGTAACATTTTCAAACGTACATTTTAAATAAAATGTATACGCTATTTTAAGTGGCTGTCTAAATGTAAGGCCGATAAAATATTTATATTGCAAATATATGCAAGTGCATTTTTAAAAACGTATACACATTTAAACCAAATTTTTTATTTTAAATGTTTGCCCCCATTTCGTATTTTAACATTTTACACAAAAAGAATACGCTATATAAAATGTTATATTTTATAAGGAATACAAAAGGCAGAATATTTAAAAAAATAGTGCTGAAAAAGAAACAAAACCAGCGCAATACAAACAGCATGTTCGCCAGCATAGAAAATAAGGAGCTATAATTAAACAGATTAAAGTGACATATTACACATTAGATAGCTAAATGAATAGTCGTCATAATAAACCCACGCTGTTATAATTACTTTACCAAGACTTTACACGTTTACATAGTGATCTAGTATAAATGTAAGGGAAAGAGGATCCGCTGGGGAAAGCAATACTAGGAGAATCTCCTTACCTAAAGCCGCAATTTTTGCCAGGACTTGCTCACTTGTTGAATCACAAATCTAAAGTAATTAAGGTCGGAAACTGGTTCTTTCGACTCCCTCGAACAAACTTCCAACAGAGTGTGATATCCAATCAGTGACTGGAAATGTTTCCCGCCACGTGTCCTGTCAACTCCCCTGAGAAGTCGGTCACGTTGAGTGTCTTTGTATTTCACACGTGAAGGTGTTATCTTAAAAATTTATGAGGAGTCGTGGTATAAGTGATCCTAAATACTTATAAGTACATTTGTAATATGTTACTCACTTTTCAGGTTAATGGTTTCTTATATTTGTCTCTCGCGGCTCGCACCAGAATAAACTTTTCTCTTTTAGTGAGTTGATTCCCAAATTCTATATCTTACTGCCAACTGTTCACATAGAAGCACCTGTATATGATTTTAAATATACAAATTTAGCTATTCTCTAACCCCCACCCCCATTAGTAACTGCAGAGACATAAATAAGAAATACATATTAGCAGATATAACGATTCACACTAATAAACATCTGTTAAAAATTACATCAATGATTTTGATAATTAGATCATGTTAATTACATTTAATGCCCTTTCAAAATGTTTTATTTGTTAACATGCTAGCAATGTAAAAAAAGGAATTCAGCTTTAAAATAATATTTTTTTAAAAAGGTCTAAACAAATATATCATGTCGACCAGAGTCTGGCCAGTCTTGGGGACGTGGTTATCATAAATCTAAGTATGTTTAATCTTTTTTTTTTTTTTTTTTTTTTTAAAGTACAATTGATAAAGTAAAAAAAATTAAGTCTCTTAAAATTTAATTTACAAATAGTTGCATGGGTGGATAATGTCGGTTGGAGTTTTGGAACAGGAATTAAATAAAAGCAGTCACTTTTTGGAGAGAAATTTCAGTTATCAAGGCCTGCTCAGTGCCAGTTTAATAAAAAATAAAGTACATTTATTTTAAAGCACAATTGCAACCACTGCCCTTTTTTCTCTCAAGCATAGGGTTGCCAGGTTCCAGTATTAAACCAGACAGTCCAGCATTTTAGCAGGCTGTGGGAATTACAGCACCTTTGCCATTGTTGGCATCATTGTCTGTGTCCAAAACACCATTAGGTCAGGCTGAAAACAATGCCATGTCATGGAAGGGGATCTATCAAACATATATTAACAGTAAAACCATAGTTGTCCCTGGAATTTTTTTTTTTAAATGTTGGCAACTATGTAAAACCAGTGCCCCAATGGTCATTAACCCTTTGAAGATATCAGTTACTTATTCAAAAATGGGAATTACAGCACCTATGCTAGTGTTGGCATCAATTTCTGTGCCCAAACCCCCATTGGGCCAGACTAAAAAAAAAAAACATGTCATGGAAGGGGATCTACCCTGTGTATATTCATAGTGAAATCAGTGGCCCAATGGTTATTAACCCTTTTAAAATATCAGTTACTTATTAAAAAATGGGAATTACAGCACATATGCTAGTGTTGGCATCAATTTCTGTGCCCAATCCCTCATTGGGCCAGACTAAAAACAATACCATGTCATGGAGGGGGATCTACCCTGTAAATATTCATAGTGAAATCAGTGGCTCAATGGTTATTAACCCTTTAAAAATAGCAGTTACTTATTAAAAAATGGGAATTATAGCTCCTATGCCAATGTTGGCATCAATGTCTTTCCGAAAACACCATTGG
Source organism: Bombina bombina (assembly GCF_027579735.1). Classification (NCBI taxonomy): domain Eukaryota; kingdom Metazoa; phylum Chordata; class Amphibia; order Anura; family Bombinatoridae; genus Bombina; species Bombina bombina. The sequence continues at coordinate 145,631,969 of NC_069500.1, read as the reverse complement.
GCCACACTAAAAACAATTCCATGTCATGGAGGGTGATCTTGTCACGCTGCTCTAGCTGTTGCTAGGGACGCGACGCAGCGCTTGCTTGTTGCCAAGGGTAGAGTCGGCTCCTGTGTGCGTGCAGCGGTGACGTCATCGCCGCACGTTTCTTTCATTCTCCGGTCAGGATCTCCTGTGGAGCGAATCCTGCGCCTATGTAAGTTGCTCACTTTCTACCTATCACTGCCCAAGTATAGGTGTTACTTAGTGTGCTCTTGGGTGTTACTGTATACTGGATTGCCTTACTGTTATTGAACTCTGCCTGTCTGACTACTCTGCTTGCTTAACCCCTAAAGTACTGGATTGCCATAACGTTATTGAACTCTGCCTGTCTGACTACTCTGCTTGCTTAACCCCTAAAGTACTAGATTGCCATAACGTTATTGAACTTTGCCTGTGTGACTACTCTGCTTGCTTAACCCCTATAGTACTGGATTGCCATACTGTTTTTGAATTCTGCCTGTTTGACTACTCTGCTTGCTTAACCTCTAAAGTACTGGATTGCCATACTGTTGCTGAAATCTGCCTGTCTGACCACTCTGCCTGTTTAACCCTTGAACCATTGGATTGCTATACTGTTACCAAACTCTACCTGCCTGACCATTCTATTGGTTTATCCCTGAACTGTAAATTACTGGATTCCCTTGTTGCTAATTCCTGCCTGCTTTCCAGTCCTTCTATTGGTTTTCTCTTGAACTGCCATACCGCTGGATTCCCTACCTGTTGCCGCCAAAGTCTACCTTGCCTACTGTACAGCTTACCTCATTTTGCGAACTTTCTCTGCTCTGGGATATTCTATATCATTCCAGCTTGACGCCGGGATAAGAAGACTACTGGCCAAGTTTGGTTTGTTAGTGGAATATCCCACGAGTATTACATTATATTTGGGCCATGGACCCAAATGAGGTAGCAAGGGCATTTTATCTTCAAGGACAGATGTTAGGAACCCATACCGTACAATTGCAGAGTGTGGATTGTAACCGCTCAGCTCTCCTCACTAGTTGCGCCAAAGGATACCGCTCCTGTTGTTGCACCGCCAGTCTCTGCTCCTAGTACTGCAACTTCTTCCCCTGCTTCTGGAAGTATACCCCGGATACCATTACCTGACAAATATGAAGGTACTACTGATTGTAGGGGTTTTCTTAACCAGTGCAGGCTGAATTTTCGCAATGATCCTCACACCTTCCAGTCTCATCAGTAAAGGGTCACCTTTATCATTTCCTTACTGAAAGACAAAGCCCTGGCCTGAGTCTCTCCCCTTTTGGAACAGAACGCTCAACTCCTGAACAATGCTGATGCTTTAATTTCTGCTTTATCTTCTGTATTTGGGACTTCTGGCCGTACTTCTGCTGCAGAATACTCTCTCCTGGATCTCCGCCAGAGCAATATAACTGTGGCACAATATGCTATCGAGTTTCGCACCTTGACACTTCAGGCCAGTTGGGATGGCAGTGCTCTCAAGGCGGCTTTTAGGAGAGGTCTGCATGAACACATCAAAGATGAACTTACTTATCGTGATGTTCCTTCTTCCTTGGATGACTTTATAACACTTTGTATCAGTCTAGACACTCGCTTCCAGGAGAAACAAGCTGAGAGAGACAGAGCTTGTAGAATCCTTCCCTCCTGTACTACTACTCGTCCGGTCTCTGCACTATCCTCTACCCCAGAGCTTTCCAAACTTTTCATGTTGGTGACACACTTTTTAGACCTAAATCATTTTGCGACACAGTAATTAATTCAGTTGTACTAGCAAAAAGGAGGTTAAACTAACTTGTTTTAAGAGATACAGACACATACATAAATTATATAATAATGAAATGTATTTACAAGTAACAGTATGTATGTGCAAGAATTAAAAAAAATAGTTTAATAACACCAATAGCTACTTACTATTTTAATGGGGTGTATGAGGTTGATGGGATGAACACAATTTCTGAATATTTGGTGGAATGTTAGATAAAAACACTCGCATTTCATCATCAAGCATTTTTAAGCTTCCACTTCCTATCCATGTATCAAGAGCAGGAGCAGCAATGCACTACCGGGAGCTAGCTGCAATAAAACCCCACTGTGACTTCTGACTTAAGCTCAGCGTTTAAGCTGCCAACCTCAGAGCTCCGTGAGTCTGATTGAGTACTGTCTGTGCTGCAAACACACTGCTGTCCCACTCACTGACTACACATGCAGTCATGAGCCAATTAAGGAGACTTCACGTGCAGTCAGGAGCCAATGTCCCGCCAAAGCCGCCAATGGGAATAGTTTCAGTTCCCACTGAGCTGCGCCAATTGGTTAAGATGATCGGTGACCCACTAGTTATCAATCATGTGTCAACCATGTAATATGCGTAGCAGGCAGGCGGAAAGTCAGAAACACAAAAAAATAAAAATTTAAAAAAATTTGTGCTGAAGCAGGGACACACCTACACACTGCTGCCGACACACTAGTGTGTCCCGACACACAGTTTGGAAAGCACTGCTCTACCCCTTCAACACCTCCAGTTACCTCAGTAGAGGAACCCATGGATCTCTCCTCCTTCAAACCCACAAAGTCTAAAAGACAGAGAAGAAGGAGATTAAGACTGTGCTTTTATTGTGGTTCTAACTCCCACCAACTAAAGAATTGTGAAATTTGGCTGGGAAAAGCCAATGCTTAGAGGATAATACAGGGGTATCTCTAAGCATGATCACTACTAAATCTCCTCACTCCTCTCGGATCCTGGTACCTGTTACCCATACCTTCCTTCAGAATTCTGTCCACACTCAAGCCTTCATTGATTCCGGGGCAGCTGGAAAATTTCTGGATCACCGTTTTATGATTCAGGCTGGGTTGCCTCTTCTGCAGAAAAGACATTGTCTCAAAATAAGTTCTCTGGATGACACTACCCTTATTTCATAGTTAATCCATTTTAAATCAGCACCCCTAACCCTGACTGTAGGAGTCCTTCATACCGAACAGCTGCACTTTGAAGTCATTCATTCCCCAGCACAGCCTGTCATCCATGGTGTTCCTTGGCTTTGTATACACAATCCACAGTTCTACTGGGCTGAGGCACAGTTGGCCTCCTGGGGTACCTCCTGCTTCCACTCCTGCCTTGCTAAGGTTACTCCTCTGCTACACATCGCCATAGCCAGTCTACAGACCCCTTCAAGCCTTCCCTCAGTATATGCAGACTTCACAGATGTGTTTGAAAAGAAAGCAGCCGATGTGCTGCCACCCCACCGTCCTTACGACTTCAAAATCGACCTCTTTCCCGGAGCCCCACTTCCTAAAGGGAGGACTTATCCACTCTCCAAAGCTGAAACCAAGTCCATGGAGGAGTATATTTAAAAAAACTTAGCTAAAAGTTTCAGTCACACTTCCACCTCTCCAGCCGGGGCTGGCTTCTTTTTCGTCAGTAAGAAGGATGGTGGGCTCAGACCCTGTATCGACTACAGGGCCTTAAACAACATCACTATCAAGAATCGCTATCCCATTCCTTTGATCACTGAACTGTATGATTCACTTCAGAATGCTCACTACTTTACCAAGCTGGACCTACATGTGGCATACAATCTGATTCGTATCTTCCCAGGGCACAAATGGAAGTCCGCCTTCAACACAAGATCAGGGCATTACGAATACCTCGTAATGCCCTTTGGGCTGTGTAATGCCCCTGCAGTCTTCCAGGCACTTGTCAACGATGTCTTCCATCATCTCCTTAATCGCACTGTCATCGTCTACCTGGATGATATCCTTATTTTCTCCTCCACCCTGGTGGAGCATCATAAACAAGTGAGAAAAAGTACTACGTCTTAGAGACAATTCTCTGGTAGCCAAACTAGAAAAACGTGAATTTGATCAAGTTCAGATCCAGTTCCTTGGCTATGTCATCTCGAAGGAGGGTTTTGCAATGGATCCTTCTAAGCTCACCGCAGTTCTGGAATGGCCTCAACCCACTTCATTAAAGGATTTACAGAGATTCTTGGGGTTCTCCAATTATTACCACAAGTTTATAAAGAACTTTTCCCAAATAGTCGCTCCACTCACTGAGTTGCAAAACGGAACAAAGACTGTAAACATTTGCCTCCTGAAGCCATAGATGCATTCTCTCGTCGGAAAAAAAAACTTTTGTTTTGCTCCTGTGCTCCGCCATCCTGATCCTGACCTGCAGTTCACTTTAGAGGTTGATGCCTCCGAGATAGGGGCTGGAGCAGTTTTAACCCAAAGGGATCCTTCTACCTCCAAGTTGCACCCTCTAGCCTTTTTCTCTAAATGCTTTACTCCTGCAGAGAGGAATTACGACATGGGTAATCGTGAACTCTTAGCCATTAAAATGGTCCTGACTGAATGGCAAAGAATCCAAAATGTGGCAGCAAAATAGGAGTTTTATTATAAACACACACAGGAATAGCAGAGCAACGTTTCGGGAGTAACCCCTTTGTCAAGCTGATTTTTCACTGTTCAAAACATCAATTTATACATAGCCCCCATTAGAGGGCACTAAAGAGCATATAAAAATTAACTCTATCATATCCATTATGAAATCATTACACATTATGACAAATAACTTAAAGGGACACTGTACCCAAAAATTTAATTTCGTGATTCAGATTGAGCATGAAATTTCAAGCAAATTTCGAATTTACTCCTATTATCAAATTATCTTCATTCTCTTGGTATCTTTATTTGAAATGCAAGAATGTAAGTTTAGATGCCGGACCATTTTTGGTGAACAACCTGGGTTGTCCTTGCTGATTGGTGGATAAATTCATCCACCAATAAAAAAGTGCTATCCAGAGTACTGAAACAAAAAAAAAGCTTAGATGCCTTATTTAAAAAAAAATGATAGCAAGAGAACGAGGAAAAATTGATAATAGGAGTAAATTAGAAAGTTGCTTAAAATTGCATGCTCTTTCTGAATTACAAATGAACAAATTTGGGTTCAGTGTCCCTTTAATATACATGTTTACATTGTTTACCAAAAATCTAATAAGGTACAGTAGCGTACAATAATATATTTCCTACATATGATAAGAAAGCAAAAAAGGAATTCATATATATATATATATACACACATACAAAAATTCAATGTTACCTATAAGTTATTTCAAGAACAACATAGAGAGTTAGATCTATCTGTGTTTTTGTAAATAATCCTCCTGTAAAGGATATGCCTTTTTTGTAATTTTTGGATATGTAACTTTTGGATATGTTGTTCTTGAAATAACATAGGTAACATTGAATTTATGTATGTGTGTGTATATATATATGAAAAAGTTACATATCCAAAAATTACAAAACATTACAAAAAAGGCATATCCTTTACAGGGGTATTATTTACAAAAACACAGATAGATCTAACTCTCTATGTTGTTCTTGAAATAACTTATAGGTAACATTGAATTTATGTATGTGTGTATATATATGAATTCCTTTTTTGCTTTCTTATTATATGTAGGAAATATATTATTGTACTCTATTGTACCTTATTAGATTTTTGGTAAACAATGTAAACATGTATACAGGTAACCCTCAGTTTACGCCGGGGTTAGGTTCCAGAAGGAATGGTTGTAAATCGAAACCGTTGTAAATTGAAACCCAGTTTATAATGTAAGTCAATGGGAAGTGAGGGAGATAGGTTCCAGGCCCCTCTCAAAATTGTCATAAGTAAAACCTAATACATTATTTTTAAAGCTTTGAAATGAAGACTTTAAATGCTAAACAGCATTATAAACCTAATAAAATAATCACACAACATAGACTTCACTTGCATTTTTCTGCAAACAGTTCTTTCTATGCATTCCAATCTGGACTGATTTATAGACAGGAAGATCTTGTTCCTTTGAAATCTGCTCGATAGCTCAGGTCTGGTTAAACTGATTAATTTCAGCTTGCTTGGCTTTGCTGCAACACAAGCGGACAGCTCCACCTACTGGCTATTTTAATAAATGCACTGCTTCTCAATGCTTTCCAATAGCAGTCACATGACTGGAAAAAAAGGTTGTTATTCTGAAACGGTGTAAATTGAACCGCTGTAAAACGAGGGCCACCTGTATTAAGTTATTTGTCATAATGTGTAATGATTTCATAATGCATATGATAGAGTTAATTTTTATATGCTCTTTAGCGCCCTCTAATGGGGGCTATGTATAAATTGATGTTTTGAACAGTGAAAAATCAGCTTGACAAAGGTGTTACTCCCGAAACGTTGCTCTGCTGTTCCTGTGTGTGTTTATAATAAAACTCCTATTTTGCTGCCACATTTTGGATTCTTTGGGGCCTAGTTATCAAGCCGTCAACCTCAAATACGCTGGAATTCCGCAGCGTATTTGTGGCAAGGCTGATTCGCCTTAGTTATCAAAGGCTCAAGACCGGCAAAAGTAGAATTTTGTGACGTAAACTTCGATCCGCCGGACTCAGTCCGACACAGATCGATTCTTACGTCACTCCAGATGTTCCGCACACAAGTGCGGCACAATCTCACTACTTTTGCTAGTTATCAAATGACTAGCAGGTACGCTCGGCACTTTTACGGCCCAGCGTACCTGGTTTTCAAACCGCCACCCCTGGAGGCGGCGGATCCCATAGGAATCAATGGGAGTCTGACCATAGCGAAAGTACAAGTTCGCTGCTGCCAGACATCCCATTCATTCCTATGGGAGCTGTCTACACCTAACACCCTAACATGTTCCCCGAGTCTAAACACCACTAATCTGTCCCCCCTACACCGCCGCAACTAAATAAAGTTATTACCCCCTAAACCGCCGCTCCCGGAGCCCACCGCAAGCTACTCTATACATATTAACCCCTAAACCACCGCTCCCTGACCACGCCGCAACTATAATAAATGTATTAACCCCTAAACCGCCGCTCCCGGAGCCCACCGCAACTATAATAAATGTATTAACCCCCTAAACCGCCGCTCCCTGAACCTGCCGCAACCTATATTAAATTTATTAACCCCTATCCGGCCCCCCCTACACCGTCGCCACCTATAATAAATTTATTAACCCCTATCCTGCCCCCCACTACGCCGCCGCCACTGTAATAAAATTATTAACCCCTAAACCTAAGTCTAACACTAACCCTAACACCCCCCTAACTTAAATATTAATTAAATACATCTAAATAATATTTCTATTATTAACTAAGTTAATCCTATTTAAAACTAAATACTTACCTATAAAATAAACCCTAATCTACCTACAATATAAATAATAATTATATTGTAGCTATCTTAGGATTTATTTTTATTTTACAGGTACCTTTCAATTTATTTTAACTAGGTACAATAGCTATTAAATAGTTATTAACTATTTAATAGCTTACCTAGCTAAAATAAAGAGAAATTTACCTGTAAAATAAAAACTAACCTAAGTTACAATTACACCTAACACTACACTATACTTAAATAAATTATTCCTATTTAAAACTAAATACTTACCTGTAAAATAAACCCTAAGATAGCTACAATGTAATTAAGAATTACATTGTAGCTATCTTAGGATTTATATTTATTTGACAGGTAACTTTGTATTTATTTTAGCTAGTTAGAATAGTTATTAAATAGTTATTAACTATTTAATAACTACCTAGCTAAAAGAAATACAAAATTACCTGTCAAATAAATCCTAACCTAAGTTACAATTAAACCTAATACTACACTATCATTAAATTAATTAAATAAACTACCTACAAATAACTACAATTAAATACAATTACATAAACTAACTAAAGTTCAAAAAATAAAAAAAGCTAAGTTACAAAAAATAAAAAAACATTTGTGGGGGCATGCCCCAAAAAGTTCAGCTCTTTTGCCTGTAAAAGAAAAATACAACCCCCCCCCCCAACATTAAAACCCACCACCCACATACCCCTAATCTAACCCAAACCCCCTTTACAAAAACCTAACACTAATCCCCTGAAGATCATCCTACCTTGAGTCATCTTCACTCAGCCGAGCAGCGATGGAACCAAAGTGGACATCCGGAGCGGAAGAAGTTAATCCTCCAAGCGGCGCTGAAGAAATCTTCCATCCGATGAAGTCATCATCCAGGCGGTGCTGAAGAAGTCTTCGATCCGGGCGATGTCATCTTCCAAGAGGCGCTGAAGAGGTCTTCTATCCTTGCGATGACATCTTCCAAGCCGGGTCTTGAATCTTCCTCCCTCCGACGCGGAACCTCCTTCTTCACCGATGGACTACGAATGAAGGCTCCTTTAAGGGACGTCATCCAAGATGGCGTCCCTTCAATTCCGATTGGCTGATAGGATTCTATCAGCCAATCGGAATTAAGGTAGGAAAAATCTGATTGGCTGATGGAATCAGCCAATCAGATTCAAGTTCAATCCGATTGGCTGATCCAATCAGCCAATCAGATTGAGCTCGCATTCTATTGGCTGTTCCGATCAGCCAATAGAATGCGAGCTCAATCTGATTGGCTGATTGGATCAGCCAATCGGATTGAACTTGAATCTGATTGGCTGATTCCATCAGCCAATCAGATTTTTCCTACCTTAATTCCGATTGGCTGATAGAATCCTATCAGCCAATCGGAATTGAAGGGACGCCATCTTGGATGACGTCCCTTAAAGGAGCCTTCATTCGTCGTAGTCCGTCGGTGAAGAAGGAGGTTCCGCGTCGGAGGGAGGAAGATTCAAGACCCGGCTTGGAAGATGTCATCGCAAGGATAGAAGACCTCTTCAGCGCCTCTTGGAAGATGACATCGCCCGGATCGAAGACTTCTTCAGCGCCGCCTGGATGATGACTTCATCGGATGGAAGATTTCTTCAGCGCCGCTTGGAGGATTAACTTCTTCCGCTCCGGGTGTCCACTTCGGTTCCATCGCTGCTCGGCTGAGTGAAGACGACTCAAGGTAGGATGATCTTCAGGGGATTAGTGTTAGGTTTTTGTAAAGGGGGTTTGGGTTAGATTAGGGGTATGTGGGTGGTGGGTTTTAATGTTGGGGGGGGTTGTATTTTTCTTTTACAGGCAAAAGAGCTGAACTTTTTGGGGCATGCCCCCACAAATGGCCCTTTTAAGGGCTGGTAAGGTAAAAGAGCTTTGAACTTTATTTAATGTAGAATAGGGTAGGGCATTTTTTTATTTTGGGGGGGTTTGTTATTTTATTAGGGGGCTTAGATTAGGTGTAAGTAGCTTAAAATTGTTGTAATATTTTTTAAAATGTTTGTAACTTATTTTTTTATTTTTTGTAACTTAGCTTTTTTTATTTTTTGTACTTTAATTAGTTTATGTAATTGTATTTAATTGTAGTTATTTGTAGGTAGTTTATTTAATTAATTTAATGATAGTGTAGTATTAGGTTTAATTGTAACTTAGGTTAGGATTTATTTGACAGGTAATTTTGTATTTCTTTTAGCTAGGTAGTTATTAAATAGTTAATAACTATTTCTATTCTAACTAGCTAAAAGAAATACAAAGTTACCTGTCAAATAAATATAAATCCTAAGATAGCGACAATGTAATTCTTAATTACATTGTAGCTATCTTAGGGTTTATTTTACAGGTAAGTATTTAGTTTTAAATAGGAATAATTTATTAAAGTATAGTGTAGTGTTAGGTGTAATTGTAACTTAGGTTAGTTTTTATTTTACAGGTAAATTTCTCTTTATTTTAGCTAGGTAAGCTATTAAATAGTTAATAACTATTTAATAGCTATTGTACCTAGTTAAAATAAATTGAAAGGTACCTGTAAAATAAAAATAAATCCTAAGATAGCTACAATATAATTATTATTTATATTGTAGCTATATTAGAGTTTATTTTATAGGTAAGTATTTAGTTTTAAATAGGATTAACTTAGTTAATAATATAAATATTATTTAGATGTATTTAATTAATATTTAAGTTAGGGGGGTGTTAGGGTTAGTGTTAGACTTAGGTTTAGGGGTTAATAATTTTATTACAGTGGCGGCGGCGTAGTGGGGGGCAGGATAGGGGTTAATAAATTTAATATAGGTTGCGGCGGGTTCAGGGAGCGGCGGTTTAGGGGTTAAACTATTTTTTTATTTGCGGCGAGGTGCGGGATCAGCAGGATAGGGGTTAATAAATTTATTACAGGGGGCGGCGGTATAGGGGGGGCAGGATAGGGGTTACTAGGTATAATGTAGGTGGCAGCGGTGTCCGGGAGCGGCGGTTTAGGGGTTAATACATTTATAAGACTTGTGGCGGGGTCTAGGAGCGGCGGTTTAGGGGTTACTACATTTTTAATAGTTGCGGCAGGGTCTAGGAGCGGCGGTTTAGGGGTTAGTAACTTTATTTAGTTGCGGGGGGCTCCGGGGGCGCCGGTATAGGGGGTAGAGCAGTGTAGTTTAGTGTGAGTGTTTAGTGACAGGCTAGCAAAAAAGCTGTCAAACAGCCGAAGAGCAGCGAGATCGGATGAGTGATAACTCTCACAGTCCGCTGCTCATCGCCCTGCGGCTTTTTGACAGCTTTTTTTGATAACTTAGGCGTATTTTTTCAGGTCCGCGGCGGCGAAGGTAGGCGAGCTTAGGCGGGCGTATTGGGCCGGCGAAGGCAGGAAAGTAGACACGTTGATAACTACCCCCCCAAGTATACATGTGTTCAAATATATTTATAACTGATTTAAACTGACATTAACTGAGATTTTACAATGTATTCATCTCAATTGAAAAAAACAAACTTGCCTGCACTAATGTGAAGGGTGAAACTGAGATCTGGACTGCAGCACATAGACTAGGTCTGGTTCAAAGGCTGTGGTTTTGATGCGCAAAATGTCACGCAGGTGAGAGTCACTTAGTCTTGTCCTCACGTGGTTCTTGTTAAAGTTCATAACAGAGAATGTCTTCTCACACAAATATGTTGAGCCAAACAAGCTCAGCATTTTCTTAGCCAATGTTCGAATCTCTTGAAACCGGCTCTTATCCAGTTGGCGGTAAAAGTTCACAAGAGAGAGCTGTTGGTGACGACTGCGTAACTCGCTGTCACAATGCAGCTCAATGAGCTCGAGCTGCAGCTGATCTGGAGCATCGTTGGGGTCAACAGAGAATGGAGAGGAGAAAAGGCTGATCTCCTTTTCAATAGCTGCAAAATCTTGAAAGTGCCGTTTAAACTCCCCAGCCAGAGATGTGATGTCTGCTGCATACCTGCTCGTTTGCGCACTGATATCATCATGTGGAAAACTGTTCATTATTTCCTGCAACGCTGAGAAATGAATGGTATTTGGCTTTGTTTGTGACAAATGCCTTAGGAAAAGTTGCAGCTTTGTTCCAAAGGCTTTGAGGTGTGAATAAAGCTGGTTCACTGCTGCATCTTTGCCCTGAAGACTTGTGTTCAGTACATTCAGATGCTTTGTTATGTCGACTAGAAACCCCAAATCAGCCAGCCAAATAGGATCAGATAGTTCACGCATCGGTTGTCCCTTTGTTTCCAAGAATTCTCCAATTTCCTTTCTGAGAGAGTAGAAACGCTGCAGTGCAGATACCCGACTGAGCCATCTTACATCATTATGATATAAAACATCTTCGTATTCAGCCTGGATATCCAGTAGAAACTGTTTAAACTGGCGGTGGCACAGGGCTTTAGAGCGAATAAAATTAATGGTCTTTTGCCCCGGTTTCATAACATGATCATATTTGAGATGTTTAGCACAGAGAACTTGTTGATTAATGATACAATGAAGTTTAATAGCTTTGCCTCCTTCGATCACCTTGTTACAGATTAGGGTTGATAATCCACTTTGTTCACCAGCCATGGCAGGTGCCCCATCAGTAATAATCCCAGTAACTTTGTTCCAAGGCATTTTCATGTCATCTATGGCAGAACTAACAGAAAAAAAAAAATAATTTCCTCTTGTTTGGTCCTTAAGGCTCTGGAGGTCAAGTAGCTCTTCAGTCACATTCATTTCATCGTCCACCCCTCTCAGAAAAATCTGTATCAGAGAGGTCCATGCTTTCGTCACAGGCTATTGAAAAGAAGTCAAACTCAACTCCTTTTGACGTTAACTGTCTCTTAATATCTGATGACATTTCTTCAATTCTCCGTGCTACAGTGTTACGAGCTAGGCAAATTTTGGAAAACTCTTGCTTCTTCTCGGGACAGATATTTTGCACCATTTTCATAACGCATTCTTTGATAAAGTCACCCTCAGCAAAAGATTTGCAATTTTTAGCAATTAACGTTGCCACCTCATAGCTAGCCCTTGTGGCATTTTCATTTGACTCACGGGCTTTTGTAAAAAATCGCTGTTGTGACATTAAAACAGCTTCAAGTTGCTTCAATTTTTCACTGCGGTCACGCCCTATTAGCTTGTCATAATTTGTGCTATGTCTCGACTGGTAGTGTCTCTTAACATTGAATTCCTTATAAACAGCCACAGTCTCTTGGCATATCAGACAAACACAGTGATTCTGTATTTCAGTGAAAAAATATTCAATTTTCCACCTGTCCTGGAAGCTGCGTCCCTCACTGTCAACTTTTCTTTTCTTATTTATAGTTGCCATTACTAAAATTGGATACAGTCCAGTATTATATAACTATGTGTATGTAATTATAGATCTCTTATGTATGCAACCAAATATGCAACTGTGAATACTACTCTCCTCAGAGTCCCACTAATGCGGTTAAAGTACACAGGGTAGGTATGTGAATGTTCATAACGCTTCTCCCAAGAAAAAGCTGTGTATGCTGTGCCTTTTACGTTTTTACATTGGATGACATGTCATAAATTTAACTTTTAATACCTTGAAATGTCTCCTTGCTTATTCCTGTGAGACATTTTGGTGCTATTATGAAAATTGGCCAGATTCCTATGCGTCCGTGAGATTTTGGCTTTCCCCTTCTTCCTGTGCTGGCTGAGGACGTCAAACCAGAGATCTCGGGAGTCCTGAGTGGCGCTCAGGACTCACTGAGCGGCACTCTGGGACTTAACTGAGCGGCGGTCGGGGACTCACTGGGGGGCCGTATAATGTATATTTGTAAAATTATCTGTGGGGCCATATCAGTCCGGTACTCGTGCCTCAATTGGCCCGCGGCCCGGACTTTGGACATGCCTGCCATAGAGGTATGAGCATGGAAGGGGGAGTATAAGTGTGAAGGGGGAGTATGAAGGGGGTAAGAATATGAAGGGGAAGGGGGGAGTGTAGAAAGGGCAGGGGAGAGAGCATGGAAGGGGGGAGTATAAAGTCTGAACATCAATTTCTTTACATTAAGCACAAACAAATGTAATTTTAAAAACTAAGCTAGTATGTATTTATATTTTCGGTTTAGGACTAAAATATTTTTCATTATGGATAAGTGGCTAAATGTAGACAGAGGAGGTAAAAATACTGGTGACAATTCGACAGAGTCTTCGCTACCAGGTTGTAGTACCCCTAAATTTACCAGAAAACGAAAATATGATATTTTTGCAATATGGATTTACTTATAAAGATTATGATGGTGTGGAAAAACCTCTTTGCCTAATTTGTAAGGAAGTTTTGGCTGCAGAGAGCATGAAACCAGCCAAACTAAAAAGACATCTTAATACCAAGCATGCAGCGTACTGCAATAAACCAAAGGAATATTTCGAACGACTTTTAAAATTTTCAAATAAAGAAAAACAATCTTTTGAGACATTTGTTACTGTCAACGAAAAGTATTTACTTGCATCTTATGAGACTTTTTATTTAATTGCAAAAACTAAAAAGCCCTACACGATAGGAGAAGATCTCGTGTTACCTGCTGCTATTAAAATGTCAGAAATAGTTCATGGCAAAAAGTATGCGGATGAAATTCGTAAAATTCCTTTATTGATAAAAATATCGATCAAGTCTGAAAAACGTTGAAGATGCTCTACGTCCTGCAGTATCAAATATTCAGCCAAGATTTAATTCTTTATGTAAAAATAAACAAGCACATCCATCTCATTAGTATGCAAATTTGCTGTCATTGTTAATTAATGTTGAAATTATATGTATAGCGAAGCATTGTTTTAAAATACATTTCTTTATGATTTATTATCAGTAAATGTTTGATTTTTATACCTATTTTATATACCTGGGGTCACGTTAAAATTTCTTGCGTGAAATGGGGCCACGAGTGGAAAAAGTTTAAGAAGGGCTGTTCTATAACAGGTAACAATCCTAAATTTATTTGGCTGCAGCATACACAGGGCAAACACTTGGAACAGCTAACTTTTCACAGACTGCAAGACTCTCCGTTTCTTTCTGGAGTGGGGGGGAGTGACTTCCCCTGCATCACACATACACAGCTGTTTTTGTTCTTGGGTGAAAAAGTGGCCTGAGTACAATAAGCGCATTGCACATGCACGAAAAATGGTTACGAGTAACTTAGATCAATTACAGGGAACACATGGTTTTAATGATGTCACTGATGACGAAAAAGGGGCAGAGCTACACGTAAAGTAAGTGATTTAACTTGAAAACGGATTATCGTTAAAAATTGGCATATATTTGGAAAAAACAAGCTAATGAAAAAAACTATTTTTGTGTTGACTGTCCCTTTAACAACAAAGTAAACAACTTTAGAGTGAATAATTCCATTTGCCAAAACCAGTAGAAATGTTGTATGTGAGATTGAAATACCATTTGTTAGATTGATTCTAGCATATTTCCTTTAGTTTATATGATGCTTTTTATCTGTAGGATTTATCCAGTTTGGCCTTCTCAGCAACTTTTCCCTTTGGCTAGTTTCTGTCCCATCTGCCATTCTACAATATAAACAATTTTGAATCAGAGTTCATATGTTCTTTTTGATAACTGAGGACTGTACAAATCCATGCACCAACGTAGTACACATTTCAAGCAAACAAATATAGTGATGTGTTGTAAAATTACATCACAAAAAGTGTCACAATAGGAGCTAAGGAAAAATACCAGACTTGGGTTTTTCAAAAGGTTAAATAATAAAAAGTACATACATTGCTTGGGACTTTAAAGGATGATTAAAAGACCACAATCTTATGGCAGTGCTAGTGGGGGTGAGATGGAAGTGAGCAAGGCCAAAGCATAAAGATCATTATCAGACAATACTGTGCCTGTAAGAAGGATAAGAGCATTCCTTCCTGTTGATGATCATCAACTTTTTTCCCCTCTCAAACTTCACAGTGTGCAGATTAGAGTTTCTCCTGTCTAAATGGAACTGGCAGTCATTGATCTAACATTTGCTACCTAGCCTAAGGTCTTTTATGGTGCCCCTATATAAATTCTACCATACCATGTCCAAATACATTACATTTATATAATAAAAACATAATTAAATATCTAGAATTTCATGTGAAACATATGAAATATTTACTATTATTATTATTATTATTATTATTAATAATAATAATAATAATAATAATAATAATAATAATATATAAGGCAGTTAAGGCAGTTTATTACATGGAGGTCAAAATGTTTTTGTAGAGTGTTATATTTCTTATAAGCACATGAAAAATATAGTAGTAGAATTTCTGGAAGCACTAAGATCCGGTGGGTGTGGCACACAGACCTGTGGCGCGTTTATAACTAGTGAAGGCCGAGAGCTCTGAGGCCTACCTCTGTACATTGTGGAAGTGGCCTCGAGCCGAGGATTTCCCCAGCAGGCAGTACAGTAAGTGGAGAGATATGCGTGGATGAAAGATCCATCGTTTGAAAGGACCTGCCGCTGACTTTACTGACACCACCAGATTTAAAAAAGGAATGTGTTTTGTGTGCCTAGCTATTTTTAGGACAAGGTAGCTAATCCTGTGGAAAGAAGACCCGGAACCTGTGGTATCTGCTGTGGAGTCCTGTTGAATGTAATCGAGGAGATGTCCCACTGTGGTTTGGGGTGATAGTGTAAATTACCATTAAAGAGACAGATTTATCGCTCACGCTCGTGCGTTAACTCCACAAATTAATATTTTTGCATGCATCAGATACAGTGCATATTACAAGTTGAAATTAAAAAGGCTTTGCTTGTGTGCTAACTTGATGCTGTCAGGGTGCCAGGAATCAGACTGAGACGAGAAGTGCAAAAATAATCACACCTTTATTAATAGCAAAAAATAATAAAAAGTCCACAAGTCAAATAACAAGCCTGGAATCAAAACCAGAGCTGGAAGTCAGACGAGCCGAGTCAGGAGCCAAAGCGAGTAATCAGACTAGCCGGAATCAGGAACAAGGAAACAAGGAGAAAAGCAGAGTCAGGAACAAGCCAGGGATCAGGAACCAGGAGGGAAGTCAGACAGCCAGGTAATACACAGGAGCTCTCACAAACAGGTCTGAGACAACGCAAGGGCAAAGCATACTGAAGAGAGGCGAGGCCCTTTAAATAATAAGTGATGACATCAAAAGTTTGAGACTGCATCCTGTCCCACACGGATGATGTACACCAGTCTGGCCATAAAAGGAAGTGCAGGAAATGAGCAGCATCACACATGCCCCAGAGTCAGCAAGAGAGGTGAGTAAAATGGATGCCAGCAGCACATGGCAAACAAAACAGGGAAAAAACCCTGATAGACTCTCACGAAAAGCCGAACGTACAATATCGCATTTGCGTTAACATATTTCCCCAGAGACTTTAATCGAGTAGGAAAAGTGGGGGGGGGGGAACTAACACCCTACTCATGTGTAAACCTGATCGCGTTTAACCAAGAGCCCGACATTAAATATTAATATTTCCCATTCCAATGTTCATCAGATAGCAAAATATGTTCTATTCATTAACAAATACATATTTATGTTCTATCTATCTATCGATATATATATATATATATATATATATATATATTGGGTTTTCTTGTAAAATATTTATCTATACCTATAGATATGTATACATATGTATTTATATATCAAATATATATAGAAATATATATTTAATGATAAAAAGTACATTATTTTATATGTGAAGAACACAGGAATGTAAAATATGCGTTTTGTACATCGCGTTTCACAATTTAGATCTTAATGCAGTTGGGTTAGTACACATGAAAACTTAGGATTCTTAAAGTGTGTTATTGACATATTACATACAAAATATAAATAAAAATGAATAAACATATTGTAAAATATTCTAAATCCATATAATATATCTATAACTTTTACACTATGTTTATTAATTTTTAATAATTGATATGAATTTGTATTAATTTTATATGTAATATTTTAATGATGTGCCTTAAAGGGACACTAAACCCAAAATGTTTTTTTTTCTTTCATGATTGAGATAGAGAATACAATTTGAAACAAGATTCCAATGTACTTCCATGATCTAATTTGCTTCATTCTTTAGATATCCTTTGTTGAAGAAATATCAATACACATGGGTGAGCCAAACACATGATGCATATATGCGAAGCCACCAATCAGCAGCTACTGAGCCTATCTAGAAATGCTTTTCAGCAAAAGATATCAAGAGAATTAAGCAAATTAGATAATAGAAGTAAATTAGATAGATAATAGAAGTAAATTAGATAGTTGTTTAAAATTACATGCTATTTCTAAATCATGAAAGAAAAAAAATGGGTTTCATGTCCTTTTAAGAATCCTATGTTCTCATGTGTGCAACCCCATTAAGATCTAAATTGGAAGGATGCGTAAAAACGCATATTCTATGTGCTTCACATAGAAAATAATGTACTTTTTAGTACTGAATATATATTTCTATAAATATCTGATGCAACACATGAGGTCTCATATCTTTGATATGAGAACCTTAAAACATTTTATTGCAATTTTCTTTAAATACTTTTTTATCAAACAGTGTTATTATGAGTGTAACTGTACTGTGAAATGTATTTTTTATGTGTTTTCTGACACTTTTTATTCAAGCTTAAAGTGAATGTAAATTTTCACGAATGAAAGCCATGTTTTTAAAAATACTATTAAAAACAGGGGCACTTTCATTTATGAAAGTTTACATTGCAGCCGTTTTTTCAAAATACTTACCTTTTCATCCTTGCAAGCGTGGAACCCGGAGCAGCGATTCCCCCGCCACCAGGTCGTCTCTTCTTTTGTCAGAAATGACGAATCCGGCTTCCTCCAATCACGGCAAGGCCTCAGACAATGTTTGCTCTTGGGGGAAGCCGTTATTGGAGGAAGCCGGATTCGTCATTTCTGACGTAAGAAGAGACAACATGGGGGTGGGGGGAATCGCTACTCCGGTGTTCCACGCTTGCAAGGAAGAATAGGTAAGTATTTAAAAAAAAAATGTCTGCAATGTAAACTTTCATGAATGAAAGTGCCCCTGTTTTAATAGTATTTTTAAAAACAGGGCTTTCATTCATGAAAATTTACATTCACTTTAACAGTTATTATTATTTATTATTATTATTATCAGGTATTTGTAGAGCGCTAACAGGTTCCCCAGCGCTATGAACATAGGTGGTATATAAAAAGCAATTACATTGATCAAATAGGTAGAGGGACCTGTTGAGAGTTTGCACTGTTGTAGTCGGCTCTTATGAAGGTGGACTACAAACAGCTGGGCTCCTAGGCTTACATGCTATGGGGTTTAAGGGGATAGCAGTGGAGATAGGAAGGTTAGTGTAGGTTGTAAGCGTCCCTGAATAGTAGAGTCTTCAGGGAACACTTGAAGCTTTTAAAACTAGGGGAGAGTCTTGTGCAGGGAAGCAAAGAGTTCCATAAGATGGGGGCCAGTCTGGAGAAATCTTGTAAACGGGAATGTGAGGAGGTAACAAGAGAAGAGGAGAGTAGGATATCATGAGCAGAGCGAAGGGGTCGGGAGGGAGAGTATCTGGAGACAAGGTCTGAGATGTAGGGGGGGAGCAATGTATTTGAGGGCTTTGTGTGTCAGAGTGAGAATTTTGTGTTTAATCCTGGAGGCAAGAGGAAGCCAGTGAATGGATTGGCAGAGAGGTGCGGCAGATCAAGAGCAGGGGCTGACTGGCAACTTTTGGCCCAGGGGACAAGTACAGCCCTGAGGCCCATGGTGCAGCAACTCGACCCCCTGCTGGTGCAGCAACTCGACCCCCTGCCCGTCTCCTTCCCGCACCCGCCCACCTACTTCCCGCCCCTAGTAAGGGGCACCATAACCATATGTAAAGGTAATTCAAATAAACGCTACAATGATGCATTAGACTGATATAATATAAGTTGACCCTGCTCATATAGAATCATCTACTAAATATTTGGGTGAAATATACTTATCCTGCACATATTTATATAATGATCCTCATATATTCTGATATGACCGATCCTGCACATACAGTGTGTCCTACAGTACACCTGATAATATAGTCTGACCCGCACAGATTTATATAATTACCCTGCACATATAGGCCTAGATTTGGAGTTCGGCGGTAGCCGTCAAAACCAGCGTTAGAGGCTCCTAACGCTGGTTTTGGCCGCCCGCTGGTATTTGGAGTCAGTGATTAAAGGGTCTAACGCTCACTTTACAGCCGCGACTTTTCCATACCGCAGATCCCCCTACGCCATTTGCGTAGCCTATATTTTCAATGGGATCTTTCTAACGCTGGTATTTAGAGTCGTTTCTGAAGTGAGCGTTAGAGCTCTAACGACAAAATTCCAGCCGCCTGAAAAAAGCAGGAGTTAAGAGCTTTCTGGCTAACGCCGGTTTATAAAGCTCTTAACTACTGTACCCTAAAGTACACTAACACCCATAAACTACCTATGTACCCCTAAACCGAGGTCCCCCCACACCGCCGCCACTCGATTAAAATTTTTAACCCCTAATCTGCCGACCGCCACCTACGTTATATTTATGTACCCCTAATCTGCTGCCCCTAACCCCGCCGACCCCTGTATTATATTTATTCACCCCTAACCTGCCCCCCACAACGTCGCCGCCAGCTACTTACTTAACCCCTAATCTTCCGACCGCAAATCGCCGCCACCTACGTTATCCCTATGTACCCCTAATCTGCTGCCCCTAACATCGCCGACCCCTATATTATATTTATTAACCCCTAATCTGCCCCCCTCAACGTCGCCGACACCTGCCTACACTTATTAACCCCTAATCTGCCGAGCGGACCTGAGCGCTACTATAATAAAGATATTAACCCCTAACCCGCCTCACTAACCCTATCATAAATAGTATTAACCCCTAATCTGCCCTCCCTAACATTGCCGACACCTACCTTCAATTATTAACCCCTAAACTTCCGATCGGAGCTCACCGCTATTCTAATAAATGGATTAACCCCTAAAGCTAAGTCTAACCCTAACACTAACACCCCCCTAAGTTAAATATAATTTACATCTAACGAAATTAATTAACTCTTATTAAATAACTTATTCCTATTTAAAGCTAAATACTTACCTGTAAAATAAATCCTAATATAGCTACAATATAAATTATAATTATAGTATAGCTATTTTAGGATTAATATTTATTTTACAGGCAACTTTGTATTTATTTTAACCAGGTACAATAGCTATTAAATAGTTAAGAACTATTTAATAGTTACCTAGTTAAAATAATAACAAATTTACCTGTAAAATAAATCCTAACCTAAGTTATAATTAAACCTAACACTACCCTATCAATAAAATAATTAAATAAACTACCTACAATTACCTACAATTAACCTAACACTACACTATCAATAAATTAATTAAACACAATTGCTACAAATAAATACAATTAAATAAACTAGCTAAAGTACAAAAAATAAAAAAAGAACTAAGTTACAGAAAATAAAAAAATATTTACAAACATAATAAAAATATTACAACAATTTTAAACTAATTACACCTACTCTAAGCCCCCTAATAAAATAACAAAGCCCCCCAAAATAAAAAATTCCCTACCCTATTCTAAATTAAAAAAGTTACAAGCTCTTTTACCTTACCAGCCCTAAACAGGGCCCTTTGCGGGGCATGCCCCAAGAATTTCAGCTCTTTTGCCTGTAAAAAAAAACATACAATACCCCCCCCCAACATTACAACCCACCACCCACATACCCCTAATCTAACCCAAACCCCCCTTAAATAAACCTAACACTAAGCCCCTGAAGATCTTCCTACCTTGTCTTCACCATCCAGGTATCACCGATCCGTCCTGGCTCCAAGATCTTCATCCAACCCAAGCGGGGGTTGGCGATCCATAATCCGGTGCTCCAAAGTCTTCCTCCTATCCGGCAAGAAGAGGACATCCGGACCGGCAAACATCTTCTCCAAGCGGCATCTTCGATCTTCTTCCATCCGGTGCGGAGCGGGTCCATCTTGAAGCAGGCGACGCGGATCCATCCTCTTCTTCCGATGTCTCCCGACTAATGACGGTTCCTTTAAGGGACGTCATCCAAGATGGCGTCCCTCGAATTCCGATTGGCTGATAGGATTCTATCTCGATACCAGAGTTAAATTTATGGTGCGGCCAGAAAAAAGCCCGCGGAGCGTTAACAGCCCTTTTACCGCCGAACTCCAAATCTAGGCCCTAGTGTGTTCTACAGTAGATCTGATGATAAAGTATGACCTGCACATATTTATATAATAACCCTGCACATATACTTTATATGCAGGGTTGTTATATAAATATGTGGGAGTCAGACTATATCATCAGATGTACTCTAGAAAACACTTTAATTATATAAATATGTGCAGATCATATTATATCATCATCATAATCATCAGATCTACTGTAGTACAATCTATCATTACATAAATATGCATGCAGGTCAGATTATATCATCAGATGTTCTGTAGGACACACTATTATTATATAAATATGTGCAGGTCAGATTATATCATCAAATGTACTGTAGGACACACTATGGGGCATATTTATCCGTAGGGAGCTTGATGCCCGTGTTTCTGACGAGCCTGCAGGCTTGCCAGAAACAGCAGTTATGAAGCAGCGGTCACAAAGACCGCTGCTTCATAACCTGTCCGCCTGCTCTGAGCAGGCGGACAGACATCGCCGGAAATCAACCCTATCGAGTACGATTGGGTTGATTGACACCCCCTGCTGGCGGCCCATTGGCCGCGAGTCTGCAGGGGGTGGTGTTGCACCAGCAGCTCTTGTGAGCTGCTGTTGCAATGCTGAATACGGCGAGCGTATTGCTCGCCGTATTCAGCGAAGGTCTGTCGGACCTGATCCACACTGTCGGATCAGGTCCGACAGACCTTGATAAATATGCCCCTATATGTCATATAGTGTGTCCTACAGTACATGCATGTGATTATTTAATCTGACCTGCACATATTTACACATGTTATGCACATATCGTAGTAAAAATAAATGGTTAGGTTAAGCTTTGGCAGACAACTTGTTTATTGACACTAAATTAATTTAATTTTTTTTTGTTGGTGTAAGTTTTCTTTTATTTCCAGGCACATACAACAATACATTAGTTAAATGCCTGAATGGGTGAATGTGTGAATGAATAGTTTTAATAAATTGATTTAAGGCGTTTAGCAAGCGTTATCTGCTGTTGCCAAGACTATTTTTAACGTTGCTGCCTGGTCCTTTTGTATAATAGTATAGTTTAGTATAAACATAATAATAAATGTTATATAAAGCATAATATAAAAAAAAGTATTAAATAAAAATAATGTGTCAAGTGTGCTCTTTTTTATATTAATGTTCTTCCAGAAATGTATTAATGCAATATATATTAGGAATATATGTTTATGATAAAAAAAAATCATATTGTATGTGCCTGGTAAGGTCATTAAAAATGTAATATATATTATATATATATATATATATATATATACATACTGTATATATATATATATATATATATTATATAATATATATATATATATATATATTATATATATATATATATATATATATATATATATTATATAAGATATATATATTATATGTAATAATATATATATATATATATATATATATATATATATATATATATATATAGTATTTTATACAACCCTAGGTCTCTACTACCCCCCCCCCCCAGCCAGTACTATATGTAGTGTGTGACTGTGAAGTGATATAGTCTGTGAGATGGTTCGGGCCCTGATACTCCCCTAAAACGCCCAGCCTCACCGGTCGCGGACATTGCGCTACTGACCACCTGATACCTGTCCAGTCCACTACTCCAGTTACTGGTTCAATTTAATTAGCCTGGCAGCCTGCCACAATGCCACTCTGACTCACCACCACTAGCCGAGTAGCCGTCTCTAGCCGCCCTCCTTGCTCAGTTGCCTCTGCTCGTCACTCGTCTCTCACTCAGTCTCTCACACTGACTGACTACTACACGTGCAGTCACGAGCCGATTGAGCAGACTACATGTGCAGTCAGGAGCGGAGCCAATGTGTGTGCGGCACGCCAACCGCCAAAGTCAATCACAGTCAGTCAGGCTCAGAGTCAGGGATCATGATGGAAGTTAACTAAGTTCCGGATGCGGCGCGGACAATGGGTAGAACAGAAACACTAACCCCTGTAGTTAGAGACAGAGACACTAGTGAAGCATCACGTCACACTCACATGATATAGGTGCAGGCAGCGGCAGGTCAATATTTTTTATTTAAAGGGACACTGAACCCAAATTTTTTTCTTTAATGATTCAGATAGAGCGTGCAATTGTAAGCAACTTTCTAATTTACTCCTATTATCAAATTTTCTTCATTCTCTTAATAATTTTATTTCAAATGCAAGAATGTAATTTTAGATGCCGGCCCATTTTTGGTGAACAACCTGAGTTGTTCTTGCTGATTGGTGGATAAATTCATCCACCAATGAACAAGTGCTTTCCATGGTCCTGAACCAAATAAATAGCTTAAATGCCTTATATTTCAAATAAAGATAGCAAGAGAACAAAGAAAATTTGATAATAGGAGTAAATTAGAAAGTTGCTTAAAATTGCATGCTCTATCTGAATCATGAAAGAAACAATTTGGGTTAATTGTCCCTTTAAAGAAAAAAAAATGCACCCCCCCCTTAGTTCCGCCCCTGTATACACACACATATATTTATATATAAAAACACAAGTAGAATCCAGGGACCAGCCCAAGAAGCTCAGGGTCTCAAAGCGCTCCGGAATATCAAACAATTTAAAAAGAAATATAAGAAATCATATATTGTAAACACACAATAATCGAAAGTGCGGTAGTTAAATATAGCATGTATAAAAGTGACTAGTATATGCAGAGCTACAGCTATACCCAAACACGAAAGAGGAATTCCCAATTCTCCCTTCTACCAATAAATACAATAAACAATAATAGGTAAGCTGCCTAGCTATACTAGGTCATAATTAATGAAAAACCACACAAATGAATCAATCGTATATAGAGGATTCAAAAAACTGCACACCCCCGTATTTCCGCCCCTGTATACACACACACATATTTATATATAAAAACACAAGTAGAATCCAGGGACCAACCCAAGAAGTTCAGGGTCTCAAAGCGCTCCTGAATATCAAACAATTTAAAGGGACAGTCTACCATAGAATTGTTATTGTTTTAAAAGATAGATAATCCCTTTATTACCCATTCCCCAGTTTTGCATAACCAACACAGTTATATTAATACACTTTTTACCTCTGTGATTACCTTGTATCTAGGAACCTTCTTCCAGTCCCCTGATCACATGACTGTGACTGTTTATTATCTATTGTCTTAAACTTATCATTGCTTTGTTCTAAATCTTAAATAACCGCTGGTGCCTGAACACAGTGTTTTCTATATGGCCCACGTTTACTTTCTGTCTCTTTGTGTTGAAAAAAGATTTTAAAAGCATGTGATAAGAGGCAGCCCTCAAAGGCTTAGAAATTAGCATATGAGCCTACCTATGTTTAGTTTTAACTAAGAATACCAAGAGAAAAAAGCAAATTTGATAATAAAAGTAAATTGGGTGGGGGTTCCGGAGGAGGAGCCTGCGTACAGGTTGTGCAGCGCGGGCTCCTGTGTCCTGCAGGTAACCCATTGGCGGTGGTTTTCCGCGCGCTGGAGACTCCTGCAACCGGAGGAAACCTGCAATCGGCTTGTGCAGTGGATCAAGCCCAGAGGGACTCTGTTAGCGCTTGTTACCTGCGCTTTTTCAGTACATCTATTCTCTGAGCTCCACGCAGGACATCGCGTGTAGGAGCTATTCAGAGCTTAAACATCTTTAGCGGCAGTCCCCCCCTCCCATCAGAACTGCGAGAGGGGGGTAGATAGCCCGAAGTCATCTGTTTTAATAATAATCTGTGAATACCTACTGCTGCCCTCCCCCCCCCACCGGTGCTGAGCGGGGGGAGAAGAGACAGCTGACCAGGCTGAAAACAGGTATTCTAAAGGGAGCACGGCATTGGCCGCCAATATCGCGCAGAGCACCTCGCAGCTGACCAGACCGAACAAGTGTATTGAAGGACCACAACAGCGGCTACAGATTTCATCTGGAGGCGGCAGAAGTCCAACCCAGGGCGACCGGCTATACTGCAGAGCACAGGGGCCCCGGTGGTGTGCTGATTCCCCTGTTTGGAGAGGCTATTGAAGAGCGGGGCTGTCGCTGTGTTTTGTTCACTTGGGGGTTACAGATTGTCGGCACCGGTCTGGTAAATAAAGAGGCTGAGCATGGAAGCACGGATTCCTTTTTTTTTATACAAGGGCAGTTAGGAGAAGCTTCATAGGCACCTGGGACTGTACAACCCCAATGTTCAGTGCATCCTCCAACGTATAGCACTCAGAGAAATAGAACTTACCATCAAATGGTCGATATAAGAAGAGGGGTGAGTGCAGGACTCCTGCGAGTTTGGTAAAATTGTCTTTCTTTTCTCCCATCCATTTGTCACGCAAGTTATATTTTGCCTTTGAGGATACTTATTTTTTGGGAGAACTTTTTCTTAAACTTTTTTGTCTTTTTGGGCACCCCCAAGAAAAGTCTGTACTGTTTAAAATGATGCCACAAGCAAGTAACTAACTGAATTTCAGCTTCCTCTCAGGGGTTGTGTAAGCTATGTAATTATTTGGGTCAAAGTACTCTAATATTGGCAAAACCTCTGGAGAAAGTTTAAAACTTCCTTTTCTTAATTATAAGGCACTTTCTTTATTTCCTAGGGGGATACAACAGGCAGTCCTGGCCTGACTCCATTTTTCTGCCTTGTTGCAGAGAAAAAGCTGTGAATTATTACTTGTTAAAATTACAATGGATGGTAATAACTGTATTATATTTTGTCTATGCACCCTGATGTTATCTGAGATGTAATTAACCTGTGGCTATCAATTTATTTGATGTATTAGTAGCCTCATACTGTAGGAGGAATCTGTGACTCAGAGGGGCTTTGTTACTATACAAGTGTTTATTATTTTTCCACATTGGCCTGAATTGAAGTACAAGTGAGGGTAGTTCCCCCAGGGCCTTACAGAGGGAGAAGGGAGGCGAGTTGACACAGGTTTAAAAGTTATTTTTACATAATTATCTTAACATATCGTAACCCAATAGGGATACTCCAGTTAAGAAGGTTCATTAGGCGAAAATTTTGCTTAGTTTAATTTACATTGAACTTTTAGAGAGTTTTGTGGCTGCTGAGGTGTTACAACTTTGCGTGATACTCTGTGGGAGTGAGAACCTCTGGTCGGCCTAGATCACCTCTTTCTCACAGTCACTATTAGAAGAATTTAATTGCACCTTCATCACTTCCCCTAGACCCCGCACTTTCTTCTTCCCCCGCCCCCTTTTTTTTTTTTTTTTTCTTTCCACCTCAATCGCGCACTCACTTGAACACCTTTGGACTCCCCTTCACTTTAAGACACGTCACATTCTCCCCGTTTAGGGGGGTGGGAAGGAGGAGGAGGGGAAGAGATCCACAATTCCCTCTTTCTCTCCTCTCTCTTTGTCTACCCCTCTATTGTCCCTTTTCCTTTTCTCCCCCTTCACTATTTTTTTAGCTACACTTATTTATGGATAGATTTTTGAATTCACCAACCCATCACAAAAGCACTCAACCGGCCATGGCTTCCAGACCCAGAGATAAAAAGAATAAAGCAGCCTCTGAAACCTTAGTGGAAATGCATCCTGAACCTGGATCTGCCAGAAGGACTAGTGAGGGCACACACTCACAACCCCTAGTAAATAGCATATTGGAAGCCTTGACCCCGAAATTTGAGGCACTTAGGTTAGAGATAAAACAAGATTTAAACTCCCTATCCAATGAGCTCAAACAGTTCACGATGAGAATTGAAGAAGCGGAGCAAAGAGTCTCCGATCTTGAAGATCTCACACTAGAGCAGAATACTAAACTACAAGCAAATACTCTTTCTATCAGAGAACTACAAAATAAGATTGAAGACTTAGAAAACCGTTCAAGGAGGAACAATATTAGAATAATTGGGGTCCCTGAAACCCCAGGTTACTCAGATCTGATGAAGTTTGCGGCTGAGTCCCTCCCTAAACTATTGAACTTCCCATCAGAATTGTTACCTCTAGTTATAGAAAGAGCCCATAGGATAGGGAGGCCTGTGGCAGCGGATGATAACAAATTCAGACCCAGACCCATAATTGTGAGATATTTGAGCTATCAGGACAAGCTTAAAATCCTGCAATTATCGCGTAAAACCTCATCAGTGCTTTTGGATGGGGTTAAAATATTAATCTTCCAAGACTTTGCATATGGAACTTCTCTGAAAAGAAGAGAACTTTCTCCAATATGCGGAAGACTAATTAAAGAGGGTATATTTGCTACGGTAATATACCCAGCTAAGCTTAAAGTGGTATATCAGGGTTACACACATTTCTTTGAAACTGCTGTGGAAGCAGAGAAGTTCTACTCTGAAAAAGTTGTTAAATAGGTTAACTTGATTTTTCTCATAATCTTAAGAAACGCAATTATTTTTCTGATAAGTAAAACCTTTAAGTAAAACCTCTTCTTTCTTCTTTCTTTTTCTTCCTTTTGCTAAATAATGCCTAAAAAGGAAAAAGTTATTTTAACATCCTGGAATGTCGGGGGTATTTCTTCTCCAATAAAACGCAAGGCAATAGTCTCACAACTGAGGAAATATAATTCTGATATAGCCTTTATTCAGGAGACTCACCTTAATCTGGAAGAATCATTAAAGTTGAGAACTTCCTGGGTAAAGGAGGTATTCTTTACACCCAGTGTTGGCAGGAAAAGGGGAGTGGCCATCTTAATGGGGAAGAGGTTAACGTATGAAGTGTTATCAAAATACTCTGACCCAAATGGTAGAAGTCTGATCATGAAAATTAAATTGGCAAATCTTGTCCTTATACTTTGTAATATTTATGCTCCCAATAATTTTGATTCTAATTTTTGGGACTCTGTACAAACCAATATCTTACGTATGGGTGAAGGGATTGTCATATTAGTCGGGGATTTCAATATGGCACCACAAACACCTATTGATAGACTTAGGCAAACAAATATTACTTTTCAATCTAAGAGAGATAAATCAGAGGCCAAAATGTTTAAAACTATATCGAGCAACCTGGCTCTTAAAGACATCTGGAGGTTACAACACCCTGATGAAAGGGAATTTACCTGTAAAGCCAAGAATGCCAATTCTCTTTCAAGAATTGATTTATTTATGGTTAGTGATGAATTAGTTAAGATTGGCTCCACTACCAAAATCTTACAAATAACTATTTCAGATCATGCCCCAATCTTATTAGAGATCCCAATTTTTGGTAAAAGATACCTCTCACGACGGTTCTTCTTCCCTAAGTTTCTATTTAAAAATCTAAAGTTTAAAAATTGGTTAACAAATAAAACAAATGAATTTTTTTCTTTAAACTTGGGTTCAGTTAATAATCCGAACTTACTATGGGAAGCAGGTAAAGCTGTAATGAGGGGGGAGATTATTGCGTATATGGTTAACTTCAGAAGGAAAGCTAATCATAGAGAAAACCAAGCATTGAAAGCCCAAGCATTGAAAGCCTTGACTAATTCCTATAATAGGTATTTATCTCGCCCCACTACTGTAAATTGGAGACGATATTCTGCTGCCAAGAGAGAGAGAGATACTTTACTGACTTATATCTCAGCCCAAGCTGATCTAAAAATTAAAGCAAAATTCTATCGCCATGGGGACAAAGCGGGCAAATTTCTGGCCAAGCTATGTAAAAACTTGCAAGGGAATCCCTCTATTGATTCACTATTAGAACATGATTCTTTGATTATTGACCCGAAAGAAATATTGGAAATTTTTTCGACATATTATAAAGGGATTTATTCCTTTAAAGAGTCGGACATGGAGGTCTCAAGTAGCTTTTGGGAGGGTTTGGAATATTCAGTTTTAAGTGAGGATGCAGTAAATAAACTTAATGCTCCCATATCTGACCAAGAGATTCTTCAAGCCATTAAAGAGTTGCGGTTGGACAAAGCTCCTGGGCCGGATTTCTTGCCTAATGAGTTTTATAAGATATTGGCCCCGGTTATTACTCCCCATCTGAAGAATCTTTTTAACTACTTCTATGTAGAAAGAAATTATATTCCTATATCTTTCATTGCATCTACTACGGCATTAATCTTAAAACAGGATAAGGATCCTTTAAAAAAGGAAGCCTATCGTCCAATAGCACTACTTAATTCCGATTACAAATTGCTATCATCGATCCTAGTTAAAAGACTACAGAGTTAGATTGGGGTCCTTATCAATAAGGATCAAGCGGGGTTTTTAAATAAACGTAATCTAGCAGCCAAAGTTAGAGAACTCTTTCTGGTCCTTGACTATTTCTATAGTTCTCGGGAAATACCCTTACAAGATCAACTAGACATAGCGGTGATAGCTCTGGACGCAGAAAAGGCGTTTGACTCAGTACATCATCAGCATATCTTGACCTCTCTCTCTCGATTTGGTTTTAAAGATAATTTTGTATTCTTCGTCAAAAATCTTTGTGAAAATTCTTCCACTAAATTGATCATTAATCAATTAGAATCCAATTCAATTAAACTTCAAAGGGGAACTAGACAAGGATGCCCTTTATCGCCTCTGTTGTTTGACTTAGCCATAGAGCCACTAGCCCTTAAAATAAGAAAAGACCTTCAGGGTATAAAAATTGGCTCTATTGAACAAAAAGTCGCTCTCTATGCTGATGATGTGCTGGTCTATGTCTCCAATACTAGAGTTAATATTCCTAGGTTAATTTCGATCACAAACTCTTTTGGAACCTTCACAGGTTATAAAATTAACGCCGCTAAGTCAGAGTTAATGTGGATTAGGAAAAACCAGATTTCTATATCTGAGACACCGTTTAAGGAGGTCACTTCTCATTTTAGATACTTAGGCATTAATGTATCGGCAAACCCACGAAATTGGTATGACCTTAATATCTCTCCAATCCTACTTAAGGTAAAAGAATATATGAAGAACTGGCAAAATTTTCCGCTCTCATTAACAGGTCGTATTGCACTCTTTAAGATGGTTCTTCTCCCCAAGATTCTTTTCCCTCTGCAAAATGTACCAGTCCTGCTGAAAACCAAGGATTGGAAGAGTCTATGTAGGGCCCTTCGATATTTTATTTGGAAGTGCAAAAGACCTCGAATTTCGATCAACAGACTTTTTCTTCCTAAGAGGTTTGGTGGCATGGCTCTACCAGACCTCAGCAGTTATAGTATGGTCTTTTTGGCACGGATCGTGATAGATTGGATATTAAACAAGGACTATTTTACAAATAATACTCTTGAAATTAACATAGTATACCCTTATAACCATATAGCCTTAATCCATTGTCCAATGCATTTGATGCCAAAAGAAGTGAAACATCTTAGTTCTGTATATACGGTAATTCAGGCTTGGAAAAAACTAGGTGGTAAATTAAGTATAGA
The DNA here is from genome assembly GCF_027579735.1 of Bombina bombina. Lineage (NCBI taxonomy): Eukaryota > Metazoa > Chordata > Amphibia > Anura > Bombinatoridae > Bombina > Bombina bombina. The sequence continues at coordinate 145,601,286 of NC_069500.1, read as the reverse complement.
TCTTTCCATTCCGAAATTTCAGGGATTATGTGGCAATCCGGAGTTCCAAAGAGGTACTCAATCTCAGGTTTTTCAGAAGTGGCATAAAGCAGGTTTGATTTACCTCACACAATTCATAGATCAAGAGACCCAACTAATTAAGACTTTTGAGGGACTTAAGCAGGAATTCAAATTAAGCAATAAGGATTTTTTTGCCTACTTGCAGACCAGACACTATCTCTCTTCACTCATTGATAAATATGGTTGGACCTGGTCCTGGGGGAAGCTAGACAGCTGGCCGATCCTTGCTAAGAGCAACCTATTCTCTATATCAACCTGGTACGAGTTGCTGGTCAGTCAAAAGGGTGAACTTAATTTACAATCTATATCACAAAAATGGAATCTTATGTCTCAGGAGTTAGAAAGTGGGGCAGACCAAGTAGAAAAATCTATAGCCACAGTAACACAAACTACTTTATCTGCTAGTTGGAGAGAATCACACATAAAGCTATTATACGGGACTTACTATACTCCACTGAAAGGATTCAAATGGCATAATCTCAATTTTAACGCCTGCCCAAAATGTTCATATCCAGCGGCGGACCTAGTCCATATGATATGGTCTTGCCCTTGGTTAGCACAGTTTTGGCGGAAGATAGAATTTTGGCTTATTAGGGTATTAAGGTTACCACCTTACTCTCTCTCCTTGGCAGAAGTTGTCTTCTTTGTTGAACCCTCTTCCCCATATGAATTTAAGAAAATATTGAATATGACAATCCTGGCCGCAAGGAATTTAATCTTTAATAAATGGCTAGACACAACAGTACCGAGTATATCAGAAGTTAAAAACTACATGAAAAAACAGTGTATTATTGA